>NC_086331.1:72052036-72360124 GCF_032445375.1 Bacillus rossius redtenbacheri
CAATACGGGAGATCGATGATTCTTTATAAAAAGTTATATTGCCCCTCCTTTGGAAATTTAATTGTTGCACCCCTGCTCTCAGGGTACTTAATTCCCCTTCGTGATGATTTTTCTGGTTCCAGAATTGTCTACAAGATTTGTTTCATCGTAATTCCAAATATTCACTTTTGGAATTCCTATCAGCTCCTTTTACAAATTATCAAAAAACTTATTCACAACCTTTTCTTCTGTTGCTGCTCTAGAGTAAGAACTTTTTTTGCTGTTCTCTGAGTTAATATTGCTTTGTGCCGTCGCATGAACCCTTCCGCCCAATAATTTCCTGGTAAATTGTTTTAAAATCGTAGCTCCTTTCTTCCACAGCGGTCCAGGTAGGACTTGACAACACATCGAAGGTCAAACATATCCACAGGAAATCCATAGTTAGACACGGCTACAATGTGACTTACAAATTGCAACTACTCTTCATTTGTGAAAACAGGAGCTCGGTCGACAGCTTTAAAATGCTTTTCCTGGTTTTTTAGGTGCAGAGTGTTTTTTGGAATACCATATTTTGTTGAAGCTTTGCGAATCGACAATGTTTTGTTCCGTACAGCTTGCAAGGCTTCATTCAAGTTTTCCTCTGTGTAATTTTTATATGGCCGTGTACCAAGAGCACGTTCGGGATTTATTGGCATGGTTGGTCGCTTTATTCTGAAAAATATGAAGAAAAAATGCAGTAAAACATATTACGCCAACTTTGGGGCAACTTTGGGACAGTCCCAAAGTTACCCCACCAAGTGATGAAAATGTACTATTTTGAGGTTATAAAATAAAATGCAAGTATCAAAAACATTAGCATCACATTAAATGGATGTCAAGGCTTGTACTTTTTAAAATACATACCTGTCTTTCGTGAAGTATTTGCCGTTTTTAAAGTGCGTACGAAAGTTTACACAAAAACAAAAATATTAACATGTGGTTGAAAACAAATCCACTGCCTCTATCCCACCAGTGCAACTACAGCTTCAAATAAATGCCATGAGATAGTAGCACATACCAGCGAATATAGAAGCGATGATTGCCTACCACTTCTAAATACATTGCCTTGACAGGAAATCCTAAAGCCAGAAATTACTCACTGTCCCAAATTTACACCCCCAGTCCCAAAGTTACCCCGGTTTACGGTACTGATTTTCGAGTTGTGTTGAGGTTTCACATGCCACTTCGTGTACACCTGCTCTGGTAACAATGACTCATCACAACCGGTGCCGTCTGTACGAGCGTCTTCACAAGTTATCCTGAAATATGTTCTTAAATATTAATTCAAGTGAATTCTTAAAATCCTACACACCTTATCTTAAGTGTCGTAAATGAATCGTTATATTTTGTAAATCCATAATAATATAGGAGCCAACATGGCGCGAAGCGATGGACGCGATACGAATAATATTTTTTTTACCAACCACTACATCAGTAAATATTTGTGGTTTCCATTCGCTATGAATTCAAGCATGTAACATTTGTACTGCTTCTTCAATTCGGCTACAGTTAAATGGGAGGATCTGAATCACTGAAAACTCCTCAACAAAATCAACGATGAATCACAGGCATTACAACAAACAGTTGTCACAAGTCAAGTAGCCAATGAGCAGGTGACATTTTTCGAGTCCGTAGAGGATTGTTGAGACTATCGTACAGGTCATTAGCAACGCGCCCTTACGCGAATGGTTAATACCCGCATGAGTAGAGTGTAAAGGCGTAAGCATGAGACACATCTAGGTCCTCATCTAACCGCGCACACTTAGATTTAACTCAGGATAGGGTGAAAAATGTTTACTAATTTTGCAGTCCTAACAGTCACCAACGAAACGCCAGCAAAATAAATAAATAAGGCCACGAATATTGTTCGTGAATGAAGGCGAAGCTGATACTTTGGAAACGTTACCAGCAGATATTAAATAATGTTTAACTATTATTTACGTAGCTTACTTCTTAAAACTGCATTCATGTAAACTGATTTTGTGTGAGACTATGTTGAGTGTTTTCTGCTACACTTATTTTTCTGAAAAAAAGTATATTGTGGCTTAATAAACTTTTTAACATTGATGCCTGTCATAAAAAAAATTCAAACGTAATTATACGGATACATGTTGAGTATAGTTTATGAATGGTTCACGCATTGCTGAAAAAATAAAGCATGTTTACAATTTTACACATCTTTTGGTTGTCGCATCGCGTCCATCGCGTTGTACATACGCAACTCTGAAAAATAAATGTATGTTAAAAAAGCTATAATAAAATAATCTCTTATCTTTCTTTATTCTTTTTTCTAAGAGCTATAATGGCTTTCGATAGATTTGTTCTTTTGTGTACTCTGCTTGGTGGAGGTTTCTTCGGCATTTTATTCCTGAATAAATCTCACGTTTACAACAAAAAACATCTGGCTAAATCACTGTGCTAAATAATAAGAGGGAATAACCATTCAATTATACGCCGAGATAGACCAAACACGTTCTCTTATCTACTGAAAATGAATACGTTGACCTTCATATCAGTTACGCGCGAAATCCTGTCTCCCCTTCGTAAACAGCAGACAGCTGTGGCTGGGTGGGAACGAGAGAAAACACTGGCTGCAAACAGTTGGGGAAACTGTCGCAAGGTGTCACTACTGTCCAGCGCGCTCCATAATTTCTCGTATCCGAGCTTGCACGCTGCTCAAACTTCTACAGCTACATTTTTACTTTAGGTCCGACTGCAATAAGCTAAAGACTAAAATAAAGTCAATCATTCAGCCGACAGATATGTTGGCGTTTGAATTACAAATGAAAACGCGAATGTTATTAAATTTGCAAATGAATATCACGCAATTTCGTATCAGCTCATTTATTAAAATTCAAATTAAAAAAACGTTAAATTAATAATGATTACAGATAAAATAATGGTCACAGTCATATCTCCCGTGTCTGAAAATTTATCTGCGAAAGTTTTACCACTGAATTCTTTATAGTTTATTAATAAAGCTTGAATTTAAAAAATTCCCGAAAATCAGCAATAACATAATTAAAATAAAAAAATAAATAAATAAATTTTACACCAGAATGGTTCAAATCTTCTCTAGCAGCTGAATCATCAACAAATATATTGTTTTTTTTTAATACGATGCTGGTGCACCAATCCCCTTAAATATGGAGGACAGAATTGCAAGATGTCTTGTGTGATTTTTAAAGGTTATTTGAAAACATTGTTATTTACCTTTTCTTGAGTTTCTTGTCTGAAACTGATAAGACTCGGTCTCATTGGGGGCCATCCCTAAATAACGCCATGCGTTAAGGGGAGGGGAGGTGGTCGACGAAGTGTGACATTGTGTGACAAGGGGTAGGAGGCTACATAAGCTTCGTGATGTCACTTGTCCAAATATAAAATATTTAAATGCGAAACTTTAAATGTAAGCGAAAAACTTAGAAATATTACCAACATATCAATACGCCTATACGATTTAAGGTAATCAACTCATGAATGCGAAATTCAAAGAAGTTTTCGAGATTTGAAATTAGAGCGATTTATAGTATCAGCTGTGCAATATTTTAAAGATTTTGACTTGGATGCTATTTACATTGCCACAAATGCTCCGGGAAGAAGTGCATTCAACAGAGTTTAACGATAAATGGCCTCTGTGTTCCTGACATTAACAACCAAAATGAGAACGAAATGCCTGCTATGTCAGTAATAAGCAATATAGAGGATTGAATTCAGAGTCCTTGGACACAAGATGATTGAGTTTTGTATCTTTCATTGATAAAATTATTACTTTATCAGTATTTAAGTAGTTTCTTGTTTTGTCAATTTTAAGAAATGTTGATTTAATGTTATTTTGTTTAAAACATAGTTTTAATGAAAGTAAAAATAATTTTAAAACTGCTGTTTTCATTAAATTAGTTCAATATATAAAGTTGGAAAATGTGTGACGTCACACCATCTGTGACAAGTCCCGAGTGGGAGTGGAGGGCAAAAAAATCATGATTCGTGTGACATAATTTATGGATGGCCCCTTGTAAGTGTACACGTGCATCTCTCAAAGCTCGTTGTATTATCTGAAAGGGTGAAAAAATTTTATGTGTTAGAATACGATTGTAAAAATGAAAAAATGCAGATTTTTTTTAAATAAAATTATTTAATGTTTAGGTATAATTTTGGAAGTAACTTGGAACACTTAAAAAAATTAATTTCCCCATAGAACTCAAGGAGACTGTATTGCGTTTTTTAAATATTTTGTTTTTGTGAATACTCGAATTATATTTCATACAAACCAGCACGAAAATCTGCGTGAGTTTCATTCTGTCCTTTGTCTTGAGAATCCGTTTGCCTGTAAATTGTTCCCCCACCACGTGGCAACTTCTCTCCCCTTCCCCAGTGACACACGGGTTTCCTGCCACACCCCACCCCAGCACATTTCAGGTATTCTTCTCCAAAGACCCTACGACCTTGAGTCCGGGATATAAGGCGCCCCGCTGAGGCGTCACAATGACTAGCCATACAGTACAACCTGCTAACATTTCCGTCAACAACAAGCAGTCGCTGTGCTCGTATAAACAAGCATAAATATTCGTTCAACCTATTCATAAACAAAACTAAATTAACTTTTTTTATTTTAGTATCTGATTTCGGGAGGCACATATCTAATTTCATTGAAAGAAATGCCAATGACTTAAACAAATATAGGTAAACGACTATGAAAAATAAACACAGGCCTATTCAGTTCAATTAGCACTTTTATTTATTCATCCTACTAATATTATAAATGCAAATTTGATTTTGATTGTTTGTTTATTACGCTTTCACGCCTTAACTACTCAACCGATCATCATTAAATTTTGCATACACATTGTCAGGGGTACAGAAAAGGACATAGGATACCTATATTTAATCAAAGAATAAATTATAGTTTAATAAACTAAAAGAAAACTTTAGCAGCAAATCTAACTAATATATCGCTGGGTGTAGTTATTTTTCGTTGCTATGAGCAATCCGTTAGCACGGAGAAAAGTTTCCATAACATAAATTGTATGTATATTTTTTTTACTGGAGAAAAATCTTATTAAATTTAAAAATCTAAACAAAAATTGGCGAAAGGGTCTACGGAATTAAAAAAAAAAAATGAATAACCTAGAACCACAAACATGCGATCCCGCTTCGAATGGTGATGTTCCCATACTGGTACGTTTAGTCGTGTTTACGTGATTGCACCTCAAAGCAGAAGAAATTTCATCATTTATACATATACTAGCTGCCCGACCCGGCTTCGCACGGCTATACTACAGGGAAAAGAAGACCAAATTTCCCATTTACAGTAATAATAAATAAAATATCATGGCAATTAATTTATTACAATGTTTTTTAATGTATCGGAGAGAAAACGAATAGCACCGATGGTTTCCCGACTCTCGAGCACGCAACGTACAACTGGTGTACCCGTACTTCGCTTCAGCAGTCTGCAGGCAGTACACTCTTGCGCCGCTCATTTTACATGCCCCTCCTTGTGGGTACGCCACTGCAGTGCCTCGAATGGAAAAAGAAAACAAAGCGATGCCCGTTGCCATGGAGACGAAGTAACCACTGTTGCACGGGCTTAACCACCGTTGGGAGCTGATTTTCGGAAAACGTCATCCTGAGTAACATAAGGAACATTACTGTCAAGTTTAAAGTCTGTAGGATACCTATATACTTGGAAAAAAAGAGCAACTTTTTATATTTAAATTCCCCGCAAAATATCAACGCTGATGAGGACTCCACTAACAATGACATAGTCGTTGCCATAGATACGAATAGCCGTTGCCATGGTGATTTTCTACCAATTCATCACAACATACACCTCTAAACCTCTAAAATTATCAGTGTTTCTCTACTATATTATGCATGTTTTATATGTATAAACCTTATTCTTGAATCAATCTCTCTATTAAAAAAAATCGCATCAAAATCCGTTGCGTAGTTTTAAAGATCTAAGCATTCATAATGATAGACAGCGGGAAGCGACTTTGTTTTATACTATGTAAGATATAGATTACAAGCGGAGTTAAAAAGGGATGTTAATTAACTGTAGGTAAAATTTAATATGGAGTGAAATCTTAAATTCGCGACAAGGCAGAACCTATTACTCTACTAACACAAACTCCGCTATTTCTTTTCTTCTCCAACACTTAACCCTGATTTATATTGTGTAGTTTTTTTTCTTTTGTAAATATTTAACCTCTACCCTTATTGAACAACAACCTGAATTAAATTAGTTAATTATATTATTAATTTATTGAATTTAATAGTTTTGCTTCCTGTGTCGACCGACAACCTGAATTGAATGACAAAATCTACTTAAACGCGAGCTAACCGTGGGATAAAGCTAGGAAGTAGTAAATGTGATGGATATAAGTTTTATTATATTTAATGAAATGAATGTATTATGTATCATTTATTCATTTCTTGTACTACAAACTGCTGAAAATGTTTTATATATACACACATGTACATACAAACACAAACACTCACACATATTAGGTGTGTGTGTGTATATATATATATATTCTTTCCTTGCACGCTTGCAGTTGTTAGGCTAATACTACACTATGCTTTTCTGACGCTGCGGCTAAAACTTACACTGAATATATATTACTTTTGACACGAGTAACTAAGAAATTTACTTTATCTTAAGTGAAGTATAAACAGACTTGTAAAACATTTATTTTATAAATTGGTTGTATAATTCTTTATTTTTTTAATTTTTAGACCAGTTTTTTCTAATGAAAAAGGTGTGGGACTAAGTAAGTTGTATGGTTGGATCATATTTAGCATGTTTTCTTTAAAGAAGCAGTACAAATAACTGATATCAAAATGAATGTAAAAATCGAACAATTTCTTATATTTAGTTTTTAAATTCAACTTTATTTAATTATTGCTGTATGAATGTGGTAATAATAACAGATGGACTGGGTTAACATTCAAAAGTGATGTTAACTTGTGAGAATTATAATATATCATATTTCAAAAGCACGTGTGCGCCACATTCCGGTGCAACCATGCAGTAATAAAATAGTAAGTGAATCAATGAATTATTTTTTTAACACATTAAATAGTCATAATTGATTCTACACAAAAATATCACCAAGAAAGTATTGAAATACAAATTATTTTATTCCGAACTTAATTCGAAACTGAAATGTTAACACCACACATAATTTTACGACAACAAACATATTAAAAATGTAAATCTACTGAAATATTTGTTGTAAAGCCAATTTAATTAAAACGCCAAGGTTTGAACCGAGTAGGAATTTTAATAATTAAAACTTATTGGCAGTTTCTAAAGAGAAATGTGTGTAATACACCAAGGACCTTTCACGACTGCAGTGAAGAAAGCATCGACAATGCAATAGCTGGGGTCAGTAGGAATAACACGGAATAGAGACTATACTAAAAATCTGTTAATTTAAAAGTCATGCTACAAAATAAGTATGCTGTTGATAAAAACAAAACCTTTTAAGTGTTTTGTAAGGAATTTCCGAATAGAAAAAAAGTTCATATGAAGAAAAAAATACTTATATAATATAAAGTAAACTTAATATATGCAGAAGAGGCATGTGAGGGGAGTATGTTTAAAATAATAGTTTTACAATTTATGAAACACGGGATTTGTCGCGTTGTCGAAGTGTATATAATAGCGTAAAGATCGTTTAACATGAAATAAAGGAAACTTTATTAAATTACCCCCTTCCCTTTCCTCTCTTCCAAAAGAATCTATGTAACAAATTAAAGTCTCCGAGCAACGCGAAAGACAGACAGAAAAACTAATTTATTATTGTAATTGACAGAATTGATAAAAATGCATAGAAAAACAGGGTTTAAAATATATGCATTGATCTTAAAAGTAGAGAAACTTTAAAATATATTTATTGTAAAGAAATGTGGTTTGATTAGTTAGCAAAACGTAGTTAGGTACACACTGGTGGCTAGCGTCTCCCTTCTGAGCTCCGTGTGCGTGGCTGACAGCAAATAAAGACGAGACTACAATCGCATTACTTAATAAGGTGCATGTCAATGAAATACTGTAACGCTATAGGCGTATAAGCTTGACAGGAGCAAGGCACTGAGACTAGGGATTGCAATACAGATAAGTGTAATCCCGCAATCCCGCGGGATCCAGCATCATCTGAAGGCCTGGGGGATCCCGCACTGCTTGTGGATCCACATCGTGAATTTGTTGACAAATCGCGCAAAATTCAGTCAAATTTGCCATAAAATGCATGCACTTTTGTATGTTGTAAGTGAATCCAATTATATGTACAAATAAGGCGTTTATAAATTATTGACTTGTACAAACAAAAAATATGCGTCTTCTTGGATAGAACTTTTGCAATTTTTTTAATGATGTTACATTACATGACACTTGCGTTGCCTTCTTTAAACGACAACTAAATCAGATTTTTTTTTGTTAAATGGATATTTCTGTATTCACTTAAATATAGAACAAGAAAACAATGTCTTTAAAAAATTTTTGCTACCTTAAAATATTTTTAATGACTCTTTATGTATATACCATACGTTGCCGAAAATTTCTAAAAATAATTATTTGCATTAAAAGTTATGAAAGAATTTCATCATATGAGAATAATTGTCATTAATTTTTTTTAATTGTATGAAGATTTACCAACATTCTTTATATTTTTATGACATGTTCAGTGACATTGAAAAGTTAAAGAATAGAAAGAGTATTTGAACATAAAATACTTCCTGCTTGCTGCGGTGGAGATCAGTCACCTAATGGGCTTGGAAGTGTTAAGACAGCGGTGGATTTTTTGTTGTCTTCCCGAGGTTCAAATACCGTAATTGAATTATTTGACACTAATATATTTTTTTTCATGTGACTGGTTTCAAAAACGTCTTAATAGTTGTCTGAAGAAAAGAGAATGAAAAAAGAATTCATAATTTTTGTAATTTATTAAAAAAATTTTTATTTGAATCTTTCAGTTTCTAGGTAAAATTGGAATCTAGGATTCAAATTTCACTCGAAGTATAAAATTCTACCTGAGTTATAGAACTTTATTAGATCTGTTATTTTTCTGTCAAAGTAATACGTCAAAGTCGGGTAGAACCCAACTTTAACAACAATAACAACTCTAAATTACGTTTTCGACTCGCCAGACCTTACTACTTGCAAGAATTCAGAAATTTGTTAGTCCATGAAAATGTTATGTAATTTGTTCTCTTTTAATGTTAAAATATTCAAGTTAACCAACATGAAAATATCTGTTTAAATGCTTCTTTCCTTATTCATTTAATTTAAAGGAATTTTGTAACTGGTAAAAATTACGACAAAATTTTTGTGACTGCAGAAGTTACACTAATTATTTTGGCAACCAAAGCCAACTACAATTAAAAAATACAGCAGTATGAATCAGTCCACCGGGAAATATCTTCAGGCAATATTTTGTATGGTTACGAAAAAATTAATACTTAAATTTGTTTTCAGGCTAATTTTTCATATAAAATTTTAAACAAAGTTTTTAATTTTTAATGAGTCTAGAGAAATCGTTTTAAAATAGAATTCTGAAGTAGGGGCCTAGTAAGCGTTAACACAAATAAATTATGGATAGTAAAAGTAAGCTCAGGAACAGTATAATTAATGTAAGGTTATAAAATTAGTTCTTAAAATAAAGACTCTCTTAAACAATTAACGTTATTGAGTTAAAATAAGATAGGATGGCTGGTCGCTACAGCAGTATCAAATATAATTTCGAAACACAACTCATAAACTTTGTACGTGTTTTTGGCATTGTTTTCTTGATCATCCAATACACGATTAGACTCTATTCGACAATCCGTTTGAAGTGTACAAAACAATGTCGCTAAGATTTTTTCCTCATTTCCATTAGCCTACAACACAAACTCTAGATGATTTACTTACAAATAAAAAAATGGTTGAAGTAATATCTTGTAACGTGTAATGAAACCATTGAACTATCAAGTATATATTTTAAATTTGCATGATTATAAATCCCTGCAGTAAAAAATAAAATTTACATATACAAAAAAAGCATATGAAATATGTTGATTTCAAACTTTTGTCAAAATATAGACCCGTAAGTCTGCTCAGTGTGTATTTATTAGACCAATTTTTAAACTAAAATAATACTATTTAACTGTGAATTGCACATAATGGAAACAAAAAAAATGTTTCACTGTAAAATTTTTGGCTAACTTTCTGTGTTGTATGGGATGATTATGCATCTCTATAAGACGTCGACTAGCCGGAATCATTAATTCATTTTATTACAAGTAATACTTCAGCGAACAAACATTATTATTGTACATTGGACTGTGAATTAATTTTTCCGTTTCACAAATGACCAATAAAGCGGAGCTTTATCAATAAAACGAAATAACAAATAAATTTAAAATATTTGTTTTAATTACGCAGTTTAAAAACACGAAGAGTTATTTGGTGTTCACTATTACAAAGAATAAACCAATCGTATTGTTCCCAGTTTTAAAACCATGCAATCAAAACTACCCATCAAGTTTTAGGCATTGCTAGCTAATTTAAATGGCCGTTATTTCCATCATATTGGTAATTGGATGTTAACTTTATTTTTTAATTCAGTTGAAGTATTGTTTTGTTGGATTGCGCTTCAAATAATTTAGGCTATTTTTATACCATTGTTCATTTTTGTGTTTCAATTGGAGATAAGCTCATTTTTTTACTATTCTACAATTAATAATATATAAAATTTATTTCTCACATATGTTCTTTGTTAAATGTACGTACTGTGTGGAAATGCCATAGTTAATAAAAAAAATTTATAAAAAAGTAGTATTAAAAGTAACCAATAGAAAGCACTCCTGATAAAGATGGTTAGGTATTCATCTCCATCTAGCGGGCAAAGTGAGAACTATGTAGGGACTGCATGAAAGACCGTATGAAAACCTTCGCCACAAACTAGCAACCGAATGTTAACAAATCAAGATCCACACAACTTAGAAACGTCATAACGTAGAAAATCATAACTTAGAACTATCATAACTTAGAAACATACAACTTAGAACTGTCATAACTTAGAAACACGTAACTTAGAAACACGCAACGCAGAACCACACAACTTAGAAACATCGTAACGTAGAAAGTCACAACTTAGAACTATCATAACTTAGAAACACACAACTTAGAACTGTCATAACTTAGAAACACATAACTTAGAAACACGCAACGCAGAACCACACAACTTAGAAACGTCGTAACTTAGACAGTCACAACTTAGAACTATCACAACTTAGAAACACACAACTTAGAACTGTCATAACTTAGAAACACGTAACTTAGAAACACGCAACGCAGAACCACACAACTTAGAAACGTCGTAACGTAGAAAGTCACAACTTAGAACTATCATAACTTAGAAACACACAACTTAGAACTGTCATAACTTAGAAACACGTAACTTAGAAACACGCAACGCAGAACCACACAACTTAGAAACGTCGTAATGTAGAAAGTCACAACTTAGAACTATCACAAGTTAGAAACACACAACTTAGAACTGTCATAACTTAGAAACACGTAACTTAGAAACACGCAACGCAGAACCACACAACTTAGAAACGTCGTAACGTAGAAAGTCACAACTTAGAACTATCACAAGTTAGAAACACACAACTTAGAACGATCATAACTTAGAAACACGTAACTTAGAAACACGCAACGCAGAACCACACAACTTAGAAACGTCATAACGTAGAAAGTCATAACTTAGAACCGTCATAACTTAGAAAATTCTAAGTTATGTGTTTCTAAGTTGTGTGTTTCTAAGTTATGACAGCACCCCCTCCGTTAATGGTGTTTGACGTTTCCAAACAGGATGATCGATTAAATTCAAACATCATCGACTGTAGGATCGAGATAACGACTAGCGGAAATATTCCACCAAACACCTATGCTTTTTGTCTGATACTTCACGATCGGCTTGCATCCTACAATTGTCGAGACAAACTTGTGAAAATTCTGACATAAAAACTGTTTTGTTTGTGATGATAATTCAGTTACGACCGAGCATTGCTAGCGTCAAGATGTACTGCAACCTGCAAGGTTTCCAGAGCCAAAACGGCTTTGTTCTCAAAGAAATTAGCGTCACCTCCGGAGACAAGACTCGAACTCGCAGCTTCCGACCTCCGTATCCTTGGAAACTACTAGACGAAAAAAGTAAACGTACGAATGAATGGCTATGTAAATATTATCACGGACTAGAGTGGGACGAAGGTAAAATCCCATACCACCGAGTGAAAAACACACTGCAAGATTTACTAGTTCAATAAGAAACAATATACGTTGCCGGACCTGAACAGAGTAAATGGCTACGAGATCTGTGTGAAGCTCCTGTTGAAATTGTAGACCTACAGAACGACTACGGCTGTCCTTCCCTGCGCAAGTTTAGTGCAATATACGACGTGCAGCCACGTGACAAGTTTGAACGTGTCTGTGCCTGTACAAACTCGCAGCTAATGCAGAAATGGCACACACAGTGTTAGTAGGAGCCCGCATATATAAATGTCATACATCCGTTCGTGCCTTCAGTTATCGTTCGACCTGTAAGAAGATGATTACGTTTCATCCTGCTAACGTGTACGTGAGCGTACGACCTAGCTTCAGCAGTGTCGAGTACAGCTACTGGGATGCCGGGTATCTACGTACATATACAGAAACCTGTGATGGAGGCGCTCAGCATTGGCGGTTTGCACACTTTCCTGTGTCCTACGAACCGACTCAGCAGCTATTAGATTGTTGCGAACCTGGCAACTGTGCCGTCTATCACATGAGACCGCACACAATCCTTCCTGCTAGCATCGCTGAGGTAGTCGCCTCGTCTGCACGTGCAACACCAAACATGAGCGTGTTGCAACCTGATGCGACCTGTGATGCTTCTACGCAGATGTCCAAACGACGTTCGTCTCGTCGTCGAAGTTCAGCCAGTGAATCTGTCCCAACTACCATTGCAGTAAAGCTAAGGCGCAGACGTGGTCACAGACGCCATCGATCATGTCTCGCTCGAGACGACGACATCGCAGAAGATGACCAGCTGGAAACCTGTGTTCCTGATCCTGTGACCTGCGAACCAGTTGGAACCGGAGTCGAAGAGGCAGTTCATGCGGCATTAAAGACTTTGCTAGCGAAAATTCTTAATTCCTTAACCTCACATGCATTTGTGTAATTTTTATAAATAAATGTGTAAAACCTGTACTTGTGTTTGTTTTTTATTTCTATAATTTTTAGGTACCTAATAAAAATTTCTTTTAAATACAAACAATATTTTGACTCATGTAGTATTCCAGTAAACCGCGGGTATATAAGCAAGGTTCAGATGACAGGACCCTCAGTCTACCTCTGGCCGCGGTGCAGTATGGACCTGCTCTCTTCAGTAAGTTTCGTGAGATTTAGTTACTGCTCCAATGTCGACCGGGATAGACTGTTTACCGTCAGCAGCAGGGACCTCGATGACAGCAACGATGATGGAGTCTGAGATTCCGATACCGGATGCAGAGGAGACCACGACAGCGGAGAGCTCAATGGCTGCGGTGTCGACAGCTGTGGAGATCCCGATACCGACTGCAGAGGAGACTTGAACTAATGAAGAGCGTACATCGCATCAGTGCAAATACTGTGGCACATCATTTACTATCACTTCAAGCGCGCGCAGACATGAAAGAAGCAGTTGTCCGAATAATTTACTGAAAAGAATACATTTTCAGTGCAATAAGTGCGGTAAACTAATTTCACGTCTCGATAGCTTACATCGCCATTACTTATATAAAATGCTCCGAGAAAGTTAAGTGCAAGTATAATGAACATGGTTATTGTTTTAACTCATGTGTTGTACCAGCTAATGAGAATATATAAGTGAGACCCTGGTGATATGAACTTCAGTCCGTCTCTGGCTGCGGTGATGAACGGATCGGACAGTCAGACTTGATTAATAGACCAGTATCTAGCTATTCTTGAGAACTCTATGCCATCATTACCAGTATCAACACCGACCTGGATCGAAGGTCTACCATCATCAGTGCAGAGCACGATGACAACGACGTCTACAGCTACACCTGCTCTCTCAGCACAGCAGGAGATTTCGACGCGTGCAACATCTTCCGCAGAGCATACCTCAAATGGTTCAGAAGTTAACATGTCAGCAGTGTTACAATGGTTGTCAACAGTCCCAGTGTCATTGATGAAGGAAGGAGCATCCAACGGTGTTCCATCGCCCAACTGTACGTACTGTGAGAAGATCAAAAACTTGAAATTACGTGATTATGTAATACACAATTGTAGCAATAACTCTGAACGCATTAAATATCAGTGCAGCAGGTGTTTAAGCAAGTTTATACACTATGGAAGATTAAAACAACACCTCAGGAATTGTGATAGACTGGCTGTACATTCATCAGAATCAAGCTGTATATTTTGTAACAAAACATTAGCAAATATTCAAAGTGCTAAACGACATTAAATATATCACTGTCTTTTTAATGAAGTCGATAATTCGGCTTTGTGTGAAAATTGTGGTGTACCAATATGTCGACCTGATAAACTGAATAGACATTTAAAGTCATTTAAAGGACTTAGTCCGTACAATAAGAAGACTGTTTGAATCGAGAAATCCACAAGACTGTAGTACCTTGTGCTTTTTTGTACTTGTAGTAGTGTATAATTTATGTAATAAAATTTTTTAAAAGTACATGCAGTGTTTTTTATTTCCTCAAACCTGTCACTTTTGTGGTATTTTTTAAATTAAAGTTTTTTTTATCGGCCAGGGATCGAAACAAGTTCAGGAATCAATAATTTCCATAATGAGCGAATTATTTTGATGAATTTTGGAATTTTTCCTAGAATTTATAGCATTGAAAGTACGGATTTTCAAGATGGCTGCCGTAACGAAAAGTGCAACAGTTGTTTTTAAGATTTTTATTATTTAATTCTATTATTTAATTTTTTTAATGATTTTTAAATTTTTTCCCGATTATCTAACATAAAAATTACGGATTTTCAAGATGACGGACATGACGTCAT
The DNA here is from genome assembly GCF_032445375.1 of Bacillus rossius redtenbacheri. Classification (NCBI taxonomy): domain Eukaryota; kingdom Metazoa; phylum Arthropoda; class Insecta; order Phasmatodea; family Bacillidae; genus Bacillus; species Bacillus rossius. The sequence goes on from NC_086331.1 coordinate 72,067,113, forward strand.
ACTACCTGATGATATATAAGCATGGTAAAAAGTGGTGGGGGTCAGTCTGCCTACTGCCACCATTGAGGAAGGAGCCTGTCGCCATTTTTAATTTTTTTTGCACTCGTCGGGTTTGAACCGAGGACTTCGAGCTCCGTGTCGTAAATGTATATTTTTAAAATTTTTTTATTAAAATTTTATTAATTGAATTTTTTTATAAATTTTAAAAAATTTTCATTAAAATCGGATAATAAATAAAAAAAGTTAAAGATGGCGGGCGTAACAGAAATTGCAACGGTGATGTCATAATTCAAAATGGCGGAAAACAAAATGGCTGAAAGTTCGAGAAAACAAAATGATGTCATCCAAGATGGCGGATCCAAGATGGCGGATCCAAAATGGCCGCCGGGGTCAAGGTCAAGGTCAGAGGTCAAGGTCATGATCATCCAAGATGGCCGCCGTGATGTCACAAATCCAAGATGGTGGCTCGGCTCCGGCTCCACAGCCAAAAGCCAGTTTCAGGAGACCCTATTACATACTACAGCCTACTATTGCTTCAACAAGTTCTATGTTACAGGCCACTCCTTCAACAAGTTCAGCACATCAGAATAAATATTCTGCCATAACCAATCGAGAGGATAAGACGTCGCATAGCAAAAAAAAAATGGTGTCCCTGGGGGACATTATTCCTTTGCCATATTTTCCTACAGAGGAGCCAATTTCAAGTGGAAGAGGCACTGCAAAAGTCATCACATCAACACCTTACAAAGACCAACTAAATGAAAGTAGGTATTGCTAGAGGTAGAGGTAAAGGAAAAGGAAAAAAAAACTAGAATGTTGTCGCTAAGGAACTTTTCACCTCAACAATAAAGACCACTAAAAGATGCCAGGATAGGCCTAAGTCTGTCAACAAAACGAGGCCTAAGAAAAGGAAGACCGCACAGTTGGAGTCATCAGAATCGGATGATTTATCCGATTCTTTTGCGTTGGAAGACAGCTCCGATGGGATGGATGATATGGACGACAATGATGCAGAGTGTATATTGTGTGCTGGTTTGTGGTCGGAGGACAAAAATGGTGAAGAATGGCATCAGTGTAGAAAGTGCTGTATGTGGGCTCATCAGAACTGTGGTGCTGATGACCAATTCATTTGACCCAACTGCCTTAAAAAAGTTTCCAAATATGTTTAAACACGAAGTGTGTATTTTGAAGGTAATGCAGGTAAACATTGTTGAATTGTGAAGTAAATGTGGTTTATGTAAAGCAAAAAATGGAGTGTCTTATATTAGGAACCTATTAAAAATTAGTTCAAAATGTCATAATTCTAAATAAAACAAAAAATAACATTGAAATATGTAAATGATTTAATTTTTAAGTGAACAGCGTGTTATTAAAGGGCTTACAGAAAATGTGCATTTTTTCTTAAAAATATTATTATGTAAAATATATATTTTTTGTATTTTTTTTTTTTAAACTGTCTCATATTTGGAGCCTTTACCCTAACGAATCGAGGGCAGGAATCCAGCGATTCAATATGTAAATTAATGAGTTATTATTTTGATGAATTTTGGATTTTTCCCGAATTACTAGCTAAATAATTACAAGATTTCAAGATGGCGCCCAAATTTCAAGATGGCAGGGGCACCTCGGTAATAAATGATTACTGCACTGTAGCAGGTTAGAATAAAATTATCCAGATGGTAATGTACTTTATAAAACGAGAACACACACAAGATGGTGTACTCCAGCAGGTGGTAGCTCCTGGTAGCATGTACTGAACATAAAATGTTGGATCAATGATGGTCGATAAGGACAAAGTCAAGTTTCAAGGTCAAGGTCAAATTTCAAGGTCAAGGTCAAAGTTCAATGCCAACAGATGAGGACAAAGGTATGGTGAACAGAAAATTATACTAACATGGTATCAGCACACTCTAGCAGATGTAAACAAGATGGTGGTCTCCAGCGGATGAAGACAATATGGCGGACATTACGTCATACTAGGTGACGATATATATGCATGGTAAAAAAAGTATTGGGGGAGTCTGTCTGCCAGCGGCTTCCTTGGAGGAAGATTCTGATGTTTTTTTATTTTTTTGCTCTTACCGGTTTCGAACCAAGGACGAGAATCGATCTAATAAATCAGTATTCTAATAAGTAAATTGTTTGATGAATTTTAGAATTTTCTCGAATCTGTAGCATTAAAATTACGGATTTTCAAGATGGCGGCCGTTACGAAAAGTGCAACGGTGTTTTTTAGGATTTTTATTTTTTAGTTCAATTAATAAATATTTTTTATAATTTTTAAAATATTTCCCGATTTTCTAACATAAAAATTACGGATTTTAAAGATGGCGTCGAAATGACAAGATGTCGGGTGTCACAGTAATAATAAATGATTACTGCACTCTAGCGGGTAAGAATTAAACTAACATGGCGTCAGCACACTCTAGCCGACGATACAATGATGATGGCTTCCAGCAATGAAGACAAGATGGCGGGCATGATATCATGTTACCTGACGATATATATGCTATTAACAATGTGGTGGGGGCCAGTCTGCCAGCACCCACCACGGGGAAGGATCGGCCGCCATTTTTTTTGCACTCGTCGGGTTCGAACCGAGGACTCCGAGCTCCGTGTCGTCAATTTATGTTTTTTAATATTTTTTATTAAAATTTAGTTAATTGAATTTTTTTATAAATTTGAAAATTTTTTTCATTAAAATCGGATAATAAATAAAGATTTTCAAGATGGCTGCCGTAACGGAAATTGCAATTGTGACATCATAATCCAATATGGCGTTCATGGTATCCTTTTTCCTATAAATGGCTTATCGGAGGCTTTAGACATTGATGCTTAAGCGGTTTTTAGGAATTTGAGTTCTTTCTAAGGCAAAACGACTTTTGAGGATTTTCGAAGTCCTACTTTTTGATTTGTGGAATTTTTTGAGAATTTTTGGCGGAATTTTTTTCCAAAAAATTGGAAATTTAGAAGATTTTTGAGGAATTTTGAGGAATTTCTGGAAAATTTTGGCACGTTTTGAGGATCAAATTCAAGGTCAAGGTCAAAGGTCAAGGTCACACACATCCAAGATGGCTGCCGTGACGTCACAATCCAAGTTGGCCGCCGTGACGTCACAATCCACTCAATCACAACCCTGGACCCTGTGCCCGGTCCGGCTATTATATACTACTATCGTCTTCACCCAGATTACCGTAAGAATTCGATATCGTTGATGTCGAAGTGTCTTCATCGTCTTCATGCTTTCTTTTCAGGAGTCCATCATTTTTAAAAATAATGGAGGATCTACTGAATATGGGCTTGAATGTATTCTCACTTTTCACGGTGTTGATACTTCCATTAGTTACAGTCTTCTCGAAGCCATCAGCATCCTTCAATTTATGTTCTTCGCCACGATCGGGTGAGCTAATACCACCATGCTCAGGACAAGGAAAATTTTTTATATCAACCAGCACACTCTTCCTTTGTGTAGTGTCTTTATCGATGTCCTCTATGCCGTAAATAGGCTTGGCTTTACATGTTCTACCATGTCTTTTTAAGCTGTCAATTCGTGTTAACAAACTGCTACACCGATTACATCTTAACATTTTTCGTAGTTGGTTTTTAACACAATCATACTTCTCATGACGTCTAGCATTACTTCTCATGAAAAAATGTTTGCTACAGTATCTACAGCGGCTTCCTTCCGAAGTAATTGATCCAATTTAAAACTATCAGTAATCATCTGGCATTAGTCACAGAAGCTAATATGTATTCCAGTTCGTTACCTGTAGCTGAATCTGAAGGACACCACTGTAGATATTGTAGCAATAAATTTGTCCTGAGAAGATGTCATGAGAAGAATGATTGTGTTAAAAACCCACTATGCAAAATGTTAAGCTGTGATCAGTGTAGCAGGTTGTTTACACAAATCTATAGCTTAAAAATACATGACAACTTGTAAAACCAAGCCCACTTACGAGATAAAGTACATCAATAAAGCTACTACACTAAGGAAGAATGTGCTGCATGCTGTAAATAATTTACTTGTCTTGAATTATATTATGTTCATAGATCTCCTGATCTCGATAAAAAAACTTCAATTTAATGATGCTGATGGTTTAAGGAAGACTAAACATATTGGTAGTATCATCAACATTAAAAGTGAGAATACATTCAAGTCCATATCAAGTAGATCCTCCATACTTTAGGAAAATGTTGGACATTAAAAAATAAAAAAACTTTTAGACGATGAAGAAGCTTTGATGTCAACAATTTCAAATTATTACAGTAATTTAGGTAAAGATGCTGACGTCTACTATGATGATGACAGTGACCCTGAAGCTGGTGACAAGACCAAACACTGTGATGAAGCACCTAAAGGTGGCAATACATAAGACTGTGATGAAGCCCTGAGACCAAAACGATGGAAACATCGTGATAAAATAAATTATTCTGACAAAGCTTACGATGATCACTGGGCCAATGACGAAAGTGACCTAGAGGCTGGTGATAAAATTGAAGACTCCAAAATCTAAATAATATTTATTATGAACATGCAAAGAATATGATAGCAGCAGAAGAGATTGATATCATGGGAAGATCATAACAAATTGGTTGACAGGTTAGGACTTTTACATACCTACTTCACTTTGTGCAGAAAACTACTCACACATCAAAGAAATAGCCTCCATACTAAAATTACTGCGGGAAGCTGACTACTTACAATAATTAATTGTGTTACTTGCATGTGTATAAATTGAAAAATAAATTATTTTTTGTATTTTTAAAGTGGTGGTTTTGATTTCTTGTAATATAATTTCTAACTAAGACTAAGTTCCCGCGACGACATGTTTAGTGTGTGCATTGCATGTTCATTGCATGTTCGGTGTGTGAATTGCATGTTCATTGCATGTCCACTGTGTGTAGGTACTGTGTGTCCAGTGTGTGAACAATGTGTTCATTGCATGTCCGGTTTTGTACTGCATGTCCACTGGGTACCTGTGTGTATATTGTGTGTTCATTGCATGTGTACTGTGTGTACATTGCTATGTCAGTAAGTGTACTGTGTCCATTGCAATGCCTATATATGTATTGTGTGTCCAGTACATGACCATTGTTTGTGTACTGTGTGTACATTGCTATGTCAGTATGTGTACTGTGTGTCCATTGCAATGCCTATATATGTATTATGTGTCCAGTACATGACCGTTGTTTGTGTACGGTGTGTCCATTGCATGTCCAGTGTGTGTACTGTGTTCATTACATGTCCTGTGTGTGTACTGCCCACATAACACACTTGGTTGCAGAAGCGTTGATCCAACGTTGAATTGTTGAAGTTGGCAACATAAGAATCGAAAACGTTGTTGCAACGTTTCCACGCGTAACGAATCTACATACACAAATTTATAACATTGTCACAACGTTGATAGTGGTCATCTTTGCGTATCTACTAAAAGGTCATAACATTGTTTGTCTTTCAATGTTTGAAATAAATATATTATTTCTTTAAAGAGTATTTTTCAATAATTTTAATTACTTTTAATATTTAATTTAAGTTATATGTTAGTTTGATACTATTAAACTATACACTAAAATGTAATTTTAGTTGCAAACTGACTTCAAAATTCCGTGTTTGATTGTTTATTTCTTTTGTCGTCGTTTTATGCTCGTTCAACATTTTGGAATTTCACGTGGTTTTATCGTCGGATTTTCTTGAAAATATGGAGGTAAGAATATGTTGAGGATATTATCTCGTAATGTGAATGTTTATGCTTTCGTTCTCTCCGCCCGCCGATTCTTCCGCATGTAATATAGAATTAAAGCTTGGCTTACTGTTAAAATAATTAATGAATTACGGTAATCGGGACGAGCATTGTTGAGATAACCTAAGCTAACCCAATCTAGGAACCAAACCCTATTTAACCTAACGTAAACTAAAACCCGGTGCACACGGAACAATATTTTGTACATGTTTGTGTACTATAGGTACCTATATCGGCTCGTAACCTAACCAAACCAATTAAAATCTACCCATACAGCACAAAATGTTACAGATATGTTTCAGAAGTATAACTTTTGAAACATTGTAACATGTTTGAAACATTTCGCAACCTACCTGAAACATCTCGGATATATTTCAGAAACGTCAAAATGTCCGCCCTGTGAAATATTTCAATGAAACCTCCCTGCAACATCAAATGGTAATGTTTCTGAAATGTTTCCACTAATGTCCCATCAATATTGCTGAAACATTTAACCGAAATATTTCCATAAATGCTCTGAAATACGTATAAAATGTATCATGTGACCTAAAATACCTCTGAAAATTAGGATGACTGAGGGTATATTTATAATTTAAAAGAGTATTGCACTTTAACAGATACCATAATGTTACAGCTGCATTGGTCAGCTAGTTGCAGTGAAGTGCAGTTACTGTGTTCCAATTCATCACAGCATGCCCTCGTACACTTCCTCTTGATCACTTTGTGCATAATGCCCCTTGACCACTCCCTTAGAAAGTGTTAATCAGTGGATTGATATGATCTTGTTCGTATCTTCTTGTTTTCGTCAAGTTTTGCTTGTCCTTAGTAATCATTAGTGTCATTTTTTGATTATATAAAAAAATAGATATTGTAATATTATTTTGTTTGAAATTATTTTAAAGATGTGCTCTGGTAGGGCATAGAATGTAAATTTTTGTCGTTTTTAATGTAATGATAATTGATTATATTACTTAATAATTTGGCTTGTACATACAATTGCTGAAAAACCAATTAAAAATCTACTTATAATTTCTAATGTAAGATTAAAAAGGCCTGCCGACAAAATCCAACAAATCATGTAAATTAATGAAACCATATTCTCCACCCTACTGAGCTAAATTTATATATATATATATAATATATATAATATATATAAACCAAGTCAAAGAAATAATTTAATTAATCTAATTAGACATCAGATGTGTTCCCAGGTCAGCGTACCAGACTTGCCTAACATTTATTTTATTATTCTAAAAACAAATTATGGTCATGAAAGTAAAATTTAAATAAGTCTTCAGTATGCTTGCAAAGTGAATGAAACTTACATGAATGTCATAGGAAGCCCAGCACTGGTGTCCATGTTTCCTGTCCATTGCATTTTATTTTAATGGGGAATTTGAATGTGATATAGTGGCAGGCAGGCATGCATCTACATCACTAATATACCTATATACAATACACTAACATATTATAATAGAAAATTTCTACTTGTATGTTGCACAGGAAACCGGTATTAACATAATGAACAGCCATGAGACTTGACCTGTGCTCGTATTGTGATGTACTTTTCTCCTTATTTAATGCTATAGTAAGTATATATGGCTGGTGCTTGTGATTTGGACATATGCAAGAAAAAAATGTGTGCTTGAAAACCCTCAAAAGACATGTAACAATTTTATGCTATAATTAATGTCTTTTTCTTCTTAAACACACATATACTAATTTACAGAGGGTCTAAATATGAAACAATGCAGTCTTAATACAAATTCATCATATAGCTTTATAATCGACATATTGTTTTCCATTTCACACAAGCTCAACATAAATGAGACTGGACTGGAATCGGCTGTCCTCACTAAACGAAAAACTTGTCTGACCAGCCTAAATGAAGTGAGATAGTGGTGTAGTAGTGGAATATAAATGGGAATGAAACAAATGTGCAATGAGAAATACTCTTTAACATTGCAATGTCACTTTCCCCAATTGAAAGACTTATTGTATCAGACAAGAGCTCAAATTGATCCAGCTTCCCTAACATTGAGTGGCCAGTGACTTGCTGAAGATACAATAGTGGCAGTCCATAAAAAATCTGGTTTCCTTAATTTTTTCTATAGAAAGCATGTTAATCTACCTAAAGTTCGTGGATTAAGCTAGGTTTATATTTGTATTTTAATACTACCAAATTGACTAAATAGCCTAAGGATAAAACAACAAATACAATATGGCAATAGTATATAGGGTCTCTAAAATCCAAATTTTCAAAGTAAATACACAAAATAATATTAACACAACAGTACTTCCACACAAACTATATTCAAATGAGATCACAAATTTATTGTAAACAAATAATATAAATAATTTTGTAATATGCAGTACAAAATTTTAAAATAATATGCATGGCGAGTTATACTTTGTACAAAATAGAAGGTAGCTAGTTTGGCCTAACTCGTCAACAATGAAGTCATTAGAGATAGAGAAACTTATTCAAACAGACAATAGGGTTTTGGATTGTAACTTCTATGATCTATGTTATGAAACCAGCCAAGAATACACCTGAAGTAAGTTAAGAACCATATATAACCATAATCAGAAAGCCACACCAGGTCAAACCAGGTTCTATCCATTTGAATACTTAACAATAGAGGCAAAGATGAAAAGGGGTATTTTCAATAACAAATAACAACGTAGTCTGAGAAGTAGACTTTAATATAAAAAAACTATATATATTATATATACAATACATGAAATTTTTAACTGACTCTCTATGCAGATGTTCTTGGAGATTTTTGCTGAAAAAAAAGAAGAAAAAACAATTATTTTTAACTTGTTTCAGGTCAATTATGACATGTATGTGAGATTTTTAAACATGTAGACACTAAGGTGTTACATTATTTATTTTTAAATTACCATGCAAACAGAAAAAAAAGTTTCTGATGCCAATGATAAATTTCAAAACTGAAAGCATCTTAAAAGGGACAAATTGGTATTGCAACCTATGCATTTTTTTTCAAACTTATTAAGCAGGAATACTTCTTCACTGGGAATTTCTTAACATGCTATTTACATTCCTAATAATCAATTTAATGGTGTCTGGTTAATGCAAAGAGACCCATGACATTGTATAATAACACATTCTAAGCAAAGTTTTAAAAGAAAACTTAAATTTAAATCCTAATGATTTCCTAATAAGTGTCTGTGTGAACAGTGCCTGTGATGTTACATCATTACAATTCAGCCCATATTTTTGTGCAATAATACTCTAAAATTTCTAGTAATTTTTTGAGCAGATTCTCAATATTATCCTTTGTAGTGCACATTTAATGTTTATTTTCATTATTTAAATTGCTACCACTACATAACTATACACATGTAATCTAATAAATCATCATTAAATGTGTTTCCTTTATTGTAATATAATGGATGGAATTAGGTTTTGTCAAACTCTCCAAATCAAACATACTTGGTTACTACCATAATTTAGCATAAGATAAACTAACTTAACTAGAAATACCAATGATGCTTATGCTTAGTACAACACAACTCGAAGACTTGTACCTTCTCTGCGGTAAAGGACAAAATTTATTTCAATTTTTTTGCGCTGCAATTCCAGCCCACCAATAAAATGAAGGCCAGATTGCAAAAATAACTTTGTTAAGCGAAATGGCAATTAATGAAACCGCTGTCTAATTATATGTGTAGGCCTAGTGCATTCACTTACAATAAATTACATTTATGACAAGCCAGATATAATAGCAGGCTTTATTAAATTTCCGTTAATAGTAATACGTAGGCCTACAACATACGATGTAAGTACTACAGAGTGCGGAACATAATAAAAATAATTACTTAACCAGTAGAATTGTAAATTATTTCAAATTAAACACTTCAATAATTATATTAAAATAAACACAACATAATTAATTTATGTGTTGTGCACAGTAAATAAACATAAATTACCCTTAACTACACATTATAGGTTATGAAATATATTTACTTAAGTATATTATAAAAGCCCGAAGGTGATAACTGAATAAAATAAATTGGTTTAATCAAATGCTATTAAAACCAAAATATTTAGGAACCTATAAGCCTATATTTGTGATTTTTAACTAAAGATAACATTAAAGGGACTAACCCATACATTAGCATTCGTGTTCTACAGTCAACGACCATATAGCGGCATAGCTACAGTAAGTAGAAAACTTGTTAGATGCTTTAGCAATTTTATTAAATCGCGAATATCCTGTTAATGCATCACATAAATTAAAAATCAGACTGAAAACAGCGCACATATAAATATGGCACGGGAATGTTTGAGCATAATAAGCATACCGACATTCCTTAACCTACAGCTTTACACATTTCGAAGACGCATAAAAGATTGTTTCTATACTTGCTTAAGTGCGAAAGTAAAAACAAAAAATAGTAAACTAACATGAAATAAATAATGTTAAAACTTACAATTTATTCACCACATATAAAAACCCAAGTACCAAAATACTGCGCCAAAACAAAAAATAATACACAAAGACAAAGATTTCTAAACTTCAGTGCCAACAAGCATGATGGGAAGTTTCAATATAATGTCTCAGATACATTTCAGAATCAACCACAATGTAATATTGCCAAAGGAATCTTGCTGAAATGTATCTGAAACTTCATTTATAGACATGAGTACTATGTGTCCAATGAAATGTTCATTAAATATTCCAGAAACATGACAGATGAAATGTAATCTATTCGAAACATAGTAATGTTACTGCAATATCACAGACATGTTACTGAAACATTGTGTGCTGTATGGGTAATAAACAATCTATAGGTTTATTATATTTTAATTGGTTTGGTTAGGTTACTAGCCGATATAGGTACCTACTGGCTACTGGGAATGTTACAAGATTTAGCTGCACATGATACTGGCTGCTTTGCTAGTTCTGTACAGAGTAATTCCACCAAATATAATTTTAACCATATTAATATACTTTAATATAATAAAAACGTTTTTTTTTTTAATTTTCTTACTTTCTCAAAAATGGACATTAGGCCTCTTCTTTTCATCCACGTTTTTGAAAACATTTGATTTGAGTTACTGTAGTGTGTCTATATAGATAGTCTGTACAAATGACAGTAAATATGCATGAAATCGGCTCCAGCTTCAAACAGCTTAAAATATATATTCAGGAAATAGATCCGCATCAGCTTAGTAAGCTGTGAAATTTCAAGTTCCGAACTCACCTGGAAGTATTTTTAAAGAAAGGTTGAAACTTGCAAGGAATAAGCAGTAAAACTTGTGTTTCCAAATGTAAACAATTAACGTATGAAGTTTTGTACGATGGATGGAGCTGTAGAAACATGTGTGCTCATGGGTGTGACGTGTGACATTCAATATCCTAATTTTTTTTACCTGTATTATCAACACCTCCCTAGGTTATTTTAATACGCATCTTGCATGCTGGTTTGGTTAGGTTAGGTATCTACAACTTATTTTAAATGCATTAATACTTAACCAAACAATACTAGCAGGTATGATGTATATATTAAACTAACCTAAGGTGGGTAGTGGTGAATTAAAAGTAATTTCTAATTTTGTAATTTCCCGTTTAGGGTTGGAGTATTATTCCAATTGTTTGGTCGTAAGTTTCCACCCAGCAATTTTTTAGTTATAATTAATAGTGCTACTTAACGATTTAACCCCTTTATCTATGTCGGAACTTACATTTACTGTGTGTAGGCTAATATGTGTGGAAACGTAAATACTGCTTATTTTTAGTGATTTTCAAACTTAAACAAATATACTGCCAGATGAGTTTGCAACTTGAAATTTTTACAGCTTTCTACCTCCTGAATATATTTCTAAGCCATTTTTGAAGCTGGAACAGGTTTCATGCATATTTATGCAAATGGCCATGTCCATGTACCTGCTGCAAATGTTTTTTTTTTGTTATGCCTCAAAAAATATTTCTTAGGAAAATCTTATTCAGGATGTTCAGGAACACATATTTAGGCAATCAAACCAACCCACATGCAAATTAACATGATATTGCATTGCACAGATAGTAATTACTGAATATATGTGCCTAACTGTATTTCATTAACATATGGCGATTTTCACTGGATATGTGTGTGAATGTAAAGTTGAACATTTGGTAAAAAGGGCAGTATTCAAAATTTGCATACTCTCCCGTAGGATTTAAGAATACCTAGATTTTCCTAAGAATACAATACTTATTTTTTCACAAAACATTAATAACTTTTATTCAATTCCATTCTGTTGCTTGTATTTGTTTACTTTTTTCCCTCTAGAATGGATGAGAATCCCAGGAAAAGGTGCAAAGCTATTTCATCCATATCTAAGAGACATTTGTGAAGAATAGTAAATCACACAACAAACAATGAAAGTTTGTGTTCAGAATTTCATGACCTGAGTAATACAAGTACTGCATTAGACTCAGAAAATAATGTACCATGTTTGAGAACAGCACCTGAAATTCAAGTTCATAATAAAGTGGAAGTCAGAGGAAATAATAAAATTTGCAGTTCATTGAAGAATGTGAGGTTGCCTATTCCATCTGGAGTAAGTGGAAATGTCAGTAGTGATGTGCAGTCAAACTTTGATTCAGATTCTGACATAGAAAGTATCTGTGAAAGTATTCCTCAAAACAATTCAAAGGAACAGTCTTCTGGTTCAGATTTAAGGAAGGATTTAGCTTTTTGGGCTGTCGATCACAACATACCACACAAAGCATTGTCTTCTTTATTAAAAATAATTAACAAACACACATCAGGTTGTGAAATTCCTTAAGATGCTCGTACACTGTTGCTTACTCCTAGAACTATATCATTATCAGAAATGCTTCCAGGTGAATATCTTCATTTTGGCTTAGAAAAAGCTTGCAAAAGAATTCTACAAGAACATGATGTGCGGCTAGATGTTTTAAAGGACAGTTTAGAGTTATTGGTAAATACTGATGGATTGCCATTAGCAAAATCTTCTACCAGTTGCTTGTGGCCTATTCTGTGTTCATCGTCTGCAATCAGGGATGTGTTTATTGTCGGTGTATATCATGGGTATGAAAAACCATCATCTACTGTTTTTCTGCAGCAGTTTGTCAATGAAGCTATTTCTGTATTCAAGAATGGTATTGATTTTAATAAGCATGTTAGTGTTACTTTGCATGCACTTATATGTGATGCACCTGCGAAAACTTTGTTGTGCATAAACATGTTCAAATTAAATAGCACAAATGTGTATTAAAAATATATATATTTTTAAATATGCCATGCAGATAGCTCGAGATTGAGACGTTTCATCTGAAAATTTTTGGTTCAGACATTGGTATCTGTCGATTCAAACCTTCTGAAAATGTGGGTAATCTCACCAATATGATTATGAAAAACACTTTTTACATAAAACATATAATATTGTACTACCATTTTTTTTTTTTTTTTTTTCCAATTTCCGACTCATTATAAACAGATACTGCGCTACACAGATACTATGTACTGAACTTAGGAACTTGTGTGTAGTAATCCATCAATGATAGAGACGATTTTCGCGAAAATGATGTTGCGGAATTTCAGTTGAATATCCAAATCCTTGGGTACGTCCGGATCCTGGGTGGTTTCCATGATATGTTTTTTTTTTCTAGGACAACAACGTCTCTTGTTTGGGTTCTGTGTGCTTGGGTTTGCGTATAAATTAATTTTATGTCAGTCCTGGTTTATTGTATCTTTCTAAATGATTTTTTTTTTTGCAGAATTATGTGTGTTTTCTTTTGTTTTTCTGTGGAAGACAATTTGTTGTAATGGCATGTATCCACAATAACTAGCATTCTTGGAGTTAAATGCCTTTGTCAACTTTTTCAGGTACAGTTTCTTGGTGGTATTGGTGGACAGGGCATTTTTTCATGTGTCAACGCAGTGCTCAGGAGATTGATGACCAATTCTGCCGCATCCCAATACAGCTGGAGTGGGTTCAAAGGAAAGAAAACATTTAAAAATTTAAGGCTGTCGCAAGTTGTGCTACGTAAGTGTTTTGTTAAAGATAAGACTATTTACATTAATGTTTTTTGAAAAAGTATTGCACCATCTTTGTGTGTAACAATTCAATAGTAAATTTTACAAGGTATTCTTAAAAATATTGTACTTAAACTAAATTATTAATTTTTGAAAGTTATCAGTAACTTAACAGTTTCTTATAAAATTGTTATAAAATAATTTTTCCCATGTTTTGTATGTTTGGCAATATTGTTGACTGTGAGCCAAGGCCTTATGTTCGAGTAAATACTGTATTTAAACATTTCTGCAGTATAGTGGGTAGATGTCAACAAGAAGTTGATACGCATAAAAACGTTTGCCAACGTGAAAAAGAAAATTACAGCACTATAATTTAAAAATGGTATAATTACAATTATTACATTTTTTGCAACATTGCAATGCAAAATATTTTCCTTTTTTTTTGTGGAGGTGGTGGCATCATATGTATCTGTGTCTGTTCCAATGACATATGATGGTACCACTTCTTTTGCTATGCAAAATTTACTGAATGCAACAATAATTGTGGTTTTATTTTTTTTTTCCAGATGTTGTACGGTTACATGTACCAGGGGCTACTGAAACTGAAGTGTCAGAGCATATACAAGCTTGGTTGAAGCATGCCAAAACAAGACTTGTCAGAACATCACAGTAAGATTATATATCCCATATATTATCATCATCATAAGCGCCACCTGAAAATGGTAAAACTTGCCAATGCGGGTGTGAAAATAGGCAAAAGCATTGCAAAAAATCGGTGTAAAAGCTGAATAAGCTATCGCTATAGCGAAGATGAGCCCACGGTGCATTCATTATTTACGAACTTTTTCCTACACAATCTATGGGAAAATGGTGGTGCCGATGATAATTATCGTTATAGCGGATTTCATGTTATATACCGTACTCGCTACGACAGACTTTTACTGTATGTGTTTCCAAGTTCTATTATTTACATACCACGACAGTAAATTGACATTTTATGATTATAGTGCTTCTGCTTGGATAGTATAACATTGGTTCCACGTTAAAGCAGTGTACTGGGATTACGCAGGGAATGTGGGAAATGTACAGGAAATTAAAAGGACACATTTGCTGGACACCTTGAATGTAGCTTACAAAGCACATGGAATGAATAACTTACTTTTCAGCTGCACTTGTACTAGAAATGGCCATTTTACTCTGCAACAGCACAAGCTATCACAAAATATTCTTGTCACAGTAGGAAGTTCCAGGGCCACCAAGTGCTCCACGATGAATTCTGTAGATAATTAAAACTTTACAGTTAGTTATTTTGGTGGCCATTTTGAAATACAAAATAATTGCAATCCAGGGGACAATCAGAATCCCTTGCATAGTGTACAAAATAAAGCTTTTGTGAAACGTTTCTGTCCGTCTGTAAGATCTAGTGAATGACTAAAAATAAGTATCTAGATTAGAGTTATACTCAAACTAGGACTGGCGTTGTTACTGTAGGAAGCATGGAACTATTTTTTACTGAGGAGAAATAATATTGACATAGATGACCGAAAAAATAATTTAAAGTAAGCATCTGCAAGAACTCAAATTTTTGAGCCGAGTCACGCTTGAATTAAAAACTGGAGCTTGAAATATCCAAGGCTAAAAAAAACCGAACTTATGAGTTTTTATTTGTACCATAATAAGCTCAACTGTTTAGTAATGCTGCATTTTATTTAATGTAAATTTTGTATAAAAATAAGCTCCATTCAAAACACGTGAGCTTTCTGGAAAACTTGCTCGAACTCAGCTTCAGTTCAAAAACCTGTACTTGCAGATCCCTAATTTAAATTAAAATATTATCTTGTGTCTAGTCCTTCATGGTATCGGCACATATTATCGCCAGAATTGGCCCATAAGAATCTGTAGTAATGGAATTGATAAAAAGTTGTATCAGTCCAGCCCTACTATTTTGTTACAGTAGAACCTCGTTTTTACTTATTTCAAGGGACCAAGAAAAAAAAAAAGTAAAAATCGGGAGAAACGTAAAAGGAGGAAAGTGTTTGAAAATTTTTTTTATTCTTACTATGGTGGAAACAAGCAAATACACACAACACCAAATAAAAAAGAGAAGATTACGTTTTTACTATAACAATTATCTCACATGGTGAAAACAATAAATCCACCCAAACTTGCAGTAATTCACAATTAATGTTTATTTAAAGTTGAAGATTAAAATTCTGGTTATTGAAGAAATAGTGGGGGAGCAAATGGTAATAAATTTGGCTTCCGTGAGATTTTTGTGGTACAATATTGGGAGATGGTTTTTCTGACAGGTATTAACACAAAGAAAACGAATATGGATGTTGCCAGTCTCAAAACGTGTGCAGAACGGCGGGGGAGAGGATTCAAAATGGCCGAAAATGAGTTACACCTAAACAGCAATAGCTTCTTCATTTATAGGACTACAACAAATTTTCAAAGCCTAAAATTCTTATAAATTCAGTTTATAAAGTCATGAAAGTATTGTAATTACTAAACATAAACATATCTAATAATCAGTTCCACTGTCTTCATCAGAACTATTGTCTCCATTCCGGTTTAAACAGTTATTTAGATCTTCGTCCGAGTCCACACAATCACCCATGTCAGTGCATGGAAAGCCGTGACGTTTGCATTTACATAGAAGTGATGAACATCTACTCTTTTTGCATGAACATTTCACTAGCTCCATAATTGCCTGTGGGACAGGTTTCATCGTAGTCATCTGTGGTACAAATTCACATTTTTGTCTTTCCCATCCGTAGCCATCATCTGGCTGTTGAATCTTCGGATTCGCAACAACATCATTTTTCCATACCATGGCCTGATAATGTGCTCTGAGTATAGCATAGCGAAGAGCTGACTGTGTTGGTTGCATTTTCTCTGATTCAGCCATTTTCTTTTGAAACAAAGTAAACCGGACAGCTCCAACATCAGATTTGGCAGAGTTTGGCATGTACAGTTTACAAACAAATCGTTCTAATGCTTCAAAAATATCATTAGATGGTGTAGCATCCAATCCCAAGTTAGCAAAAGCTTGCAAAATATGTGTATCACTTTGCTGAAATGATTTCCAACATGAAAGTTTACCTTTGCCAGCGAAAGCTCCCGTGGTATCACATCCAGTAAATGCGTGAAACCCAAGCAGTGCATTCACTTTTTCTTCGCCTAAGGCATTGTAGACTGGTTTTAGAACAATTCGCATTTTCTTCTTACCACTACCTACAATACACGATGTTCTAGACCATAGCATGGGGTATCACTAAAGAGCCAATACAACAACATCGGTATCGGGTGAGTGAATATCAATAGTAGAGGTACCTCGTAAGGTTGCATCAGCAGCATGTAGTATCAATTTTGTGTCAGCTTCTTCATGTGAGCTATGTAGGTGCTGTACTGTGATGTGTGTTGCTGCCACATTATCTCGCCATGCCACAATGACATGCAGTTTCAGTTCTGTAAACTGACAGATAATTTTATTTGCTAAGTAGGCAGTTAGTTCGTCTTTAGTCTGCACGCTTGACAGCAATGTTTTCATGGTTATGTTCTTTATTCTTGTAGTGTCAGTGATATGATAGGATATTGAGTCACCTCCTCTGAGACGTTTTTGTCGAGTTGCATTCTTCAAGGAAACAGGAATATCATATCTATCAAAAACATCCACTTCGTCATAGGAATCATAGTATGTCTGTAATCTTGTAAGGAAGTGATTGGACAAATCTTCACAAGTATTTATAGTATGAGGCTTATCGAGGCTCTGCAAAAAAGCCATACCATCTAGTATTGCAACACACATGGGGTTCGTTGGCTCTGGATCTTGAAGAGATGCTTGGTCTCCAATTTGAGATTCTAGAATGGAAATGTCACTCTTACTACTTGGTAAAAACAGGTCACCTTCAGGAGTGAACAGCGCACGTGGAACTACCGAAAGCTCATAATTAGATATAGCTTCTCTGAGATCTGCAGTTGGCCTAGACTTAGCAACTAATAGAAATCTAACAAACAATGCACGGTCCTCTTTTAGCTGTAGTATCTTAGACTGCAGTTTCACACTTGCTATTTTCCCATTACTATTAAACATGCTAAGCTTCAACATCGTAATTTTTGACCATAAATTTGTTACATTATTTTGTATGCGTGTTTCAACCAGGGACCGGAAAGTTACTTTTAAAAAGTAACTCAGTTACAGTTACAAATACTCCATTGGAAATGTAACCCTGTTACAACTACAAGTTATACTACTGAAAATAAACCAGTTACAGTTACAGTTCTGAGAAAAGTAACTGTAAGTTACTTTAACAGTTACTTTGTGAAAAACTAAAAATGTGATACGTAATATTGTTATAATTAAAAGCTAATAAAACATATTGTATTTAGTAAAGATATAGGTTTATTTAAACTGAAAATTTTTAAATAGGTCTTAAATTACATTGAGTAATAAGTTCACACTACAAAATTGTTCGCAGCACCACACAACAAGCACTTCACAATAAGGTTATTTTTATCACTCGACCGAACTTCGAAAAAATTAGAATATGAAGGCCACGGCAAGGAAAATTCTGGACTGCTTTCTCGGCTTCTCGCTTCATTAGATTCTGTCATTGCTTTCGCTCATGTGCACAGGTAGGTTAATTAATTAAACAGCACAGCAGCAAACCCGCATGCCGCAAATATTAAATAAATGACAATCAAAATACGAGCGTAGGCTAGCCAACAGCAGTTTTACAAGTACAAGCAATACCATCGCAAATAATATGCTCGTCGGAATTTTCGTTCTGGGATTGAAAAAATCAACAAAACATTGTTCGTTCAATAAGAATTAATTTAAAAAATGTAACGCAAGAAGTAACGACAATTATCGTTACTTTAAGGCAGAAAAATGTAATTCAGTTACAGTTACAGTTACTGAAAACTTAATATATTGCGTTACCACGATCATTACCATAAAAAGTAACTGTCACAAATAACGTCGTTACTAGTAGCGCGTTACTTCCAGTCCCTGGTTTCAACAAACCTGTCATAAGCACTCTGGCCAATGACATTTCTGTCACAAACATCTTGTTTTATGCTGTCATTCATTACAGCCTTTGTCATTAAATTCGTAAGATCTGTAGATGTTTCTTTAAATACATTGCCTTGATTATGTAGCACTTCGGCGAGGTTATTCACGTTACGGTCATGTAGATCTAAAAAAGACTTTGTGTCTTCATGATGTGCACCATGTTATTTAGAAACAATGCCTACTGTTGCTTTGCATTCTGCGGCAATAAGAGCCATAGCAGGTGCAATTAAGAAGAATCTTGTTCTGGCTGATGGTATACGTGTTATACCAATTAATCCTCCACTTACCTTCATTGTACGGTTGATATGTTCTAGAGCATGATCTGCCCCTATAGCACAGTAAGGTATGACGTTTCTGTTCACAACCCAATTGCCTCTTGAAAAATTGTGGAACAATTCTTTATTGGTTTCTGAAAGAACTTGCATTTCTGCCAAATATAGTGGAATCATGCGAGCATAGTGAAGCTTGTCATGAGGAAAGAAGTACTTGACCAATACATCAAGAGAGATTAAATGAAGTTGCCAATCACCTGTTCTAACAGATTTTATGAATAAACACAAATCTATCACCATGTCCATATACAGCAACATTGCCTTGCATTTGGAACAGATTGCAATTTTTCATCAAACATTTCAATTTTTGCATATATATCTTTTGACT
This sequence comes from Bacillus rossius redtenbacheri, assembly GCF_032445375.1. NCBI lineage: Eukaryota > Metazoa > Arthropoda > Insecta > Phasmatodea > Bacillidae > Bacillus > Bacillus rossius. The sequence continues at coordinate 72,086,610 of NC_086331.1, forward strand.
TAAGAACTTGCTCGAATTGATGAATTGCTTTCTTTATTGACTCTTCTTTTCCAGTACCATTGAAAAATGAATGTTGTATGTTTGTACATGATCTTTGAATGCCATTTTTAAAGCTTGGATTCTGTGTATAAAATTCTTCCATGTACTGTGAAAATAGCGCCTCAAGACTTATCAAATGTGCTTCGATCCCTCTTCTTACATGTTTTCCAAGAATAATCGAAGTTGTTGTTGCAGATACATACAAGCCACTCAGAATCCATGCCATATCCAATCCACTATTCTCTGCAAAAGCACCGATACACCTCAGTGCTGCCATTACTATGTGCAGTTCACCTGGTCTGAGCACAATATGATCAAGGTCGCTTCTACTCATTGGTAGCTGTTTAGCTGGTATATACAAACCCAAATCCAATGTAATCACTGTTTTCCTATTATTTCCCATGACTGCATAATTAATGCTCTGAGCCTGAAGTAAAACAGTAAGTAGTGTACTCCATTCTGTTGATGGTGCGTGAATCAATGGTGCTACATGTACTGTGGTTTGTGGTAATGCATTACTCTTGTGAGAGTTGTATGCAGGTCATGTGGGAATCCAGTTAATCGCGCGACCACAACTGACACTATCATTTTCTTCACAAACATCTTCAGAATGTAATGTCTTTGCTATGAGCCATGACTTAATTTCCTTTACATCTAGATTATTCATTGAGGAAAAATTAGCATAAGTTGGAGAATGTAGGTTTGGTTTTGTAGGCATATTACATTCTTTCAGTGATGTCATGCTGTCTGGAATTTCTGTTAAGGCTCTGTTGTTTGATGATTGTATCAAGTGTATGGCTCGTGAATTATCGTTTGGTTCATTCTGTTGATAAATGGCGAGGGCAGTTGCATGAGTAGAATTCTTCCCATCTGGTGTGTCCTCCATGAAATCCACATTGTCAACTGCAAAGAAAATATATCTGTCCTTGACTATGTCTCCCGGCACATACACTCCATGATTGTTTCTGATATCACTTATTATCGTTTCAGCTATTTGTGTTTCATATAAATATTTTAATACAAAATATTTTAATACAAATGTGTATTTTAACTTTATTTTTCCTAAAAACAATTCTTAACACCTCATCACGAAGTATTTTAAGCTTTGAAAATTTGTTGTAACCCTATAAATGAAGAAGCTATTGCTGTTTTGGTTTAACTCATTTTCGGTCATTTTGAATCCTCTCCCCCACCGCTCTGCACAATTTTTGGGACTGGCAACATCCATATTCGTTTTCCTTGTGTTAATACCTGTCATAAAAACCATTTCCCAATATTGTACCACAAAAATCCCACGGAAAACAACTTGCTCCCCCACTAAAAGGATGTGAATGTTGAGCATCTTAAAACGTCCACTATTAATGGTGAGATTTTATCACACAATTCTTATTTCTGACTTTGTGTATAATCGCTTGTTAATATTGATTTAATTTCAGAAATTTTATAGTAAACATTTGTTCTAAAATAACACGGCTACAGAACATAAAAAGTTAAACAAAACTTTTCAGATGTAATGTTTGGTAATTCAGTGCTGCCAATCGTCTTTCTGCAATATTTCTTATGTGGTAAACCGAAAATTGCCGAACATGCATGAAGTCGCCATATTTACAAGAATTTTATATGTTGCTTTTAAAGTTATGTTAGTGGTGCCACCATAGTACAATATTTATTTAATTAAAAACTCCACTATACAACTTAATTTTAAAGCATTATTCATTAAAGTTCAAAAGGGAGAGATAAAATATTAACCTAATTTTCACGTTCACGTCACCAAAGATTTGTTTACAATGGGTAAAGAACCTGCCATGACCTCAAAACATGCAATCACGTATAATAAGTAAAGTTTACTCTATTCGCTTTCAACTTTTATTGTTCCATCACAACTTTTCTAACGATTTTCTATTAAATACAACACTGTTACAACGTAAATTGAAGGAAACACTTACGTTTAACACGGGAAAATAATGCATTAATACTGTAGGGAAAATGACGGTGCAAGAGAAAAAATACGTTAATCACGGGAATTCGTTGATCCCGGGTTCGTACAAATGAGGTTCTATTGTACTTTATCAATTGTTCAGGCTAGCCACAGGGATAGGTACATCCAGCATATCAAATAAGAGAGCATATTTTTTAAAAAGTTTTTGGAACTGTTTCACTTTGTGTAGGTACTGAAGGAAATGTGATGGGCCGTCACCGACTCTAGTAATGATCATGACAATGCAAGCTGCTAACAGCTAGGGTTTTCTTTTCAAAAGTTGGATTTCAAAAAGTTTTTCCAGTGGTTAACGGACTATACTTTTAATACAGAAAAAAATCCACTGTAAGTATGTACATATACTATGTTTAACACTGCAGTGTTTTGCAACAATAATGAATAAATAACTTTTTAACTGTGAATAAGTGTGTATCATTTGCTCACTACAAAAGAGTGGTTGGCTTTTCCTACCACTGTCTTATTTATTTTAAATGTCATACAATAATTATTAAAAATGTTTGGTAATTAACAGATGGAATTATGGTAATTCAGAGACTAAATATGTTTTTATTTCAAATCTTCCAGCATTTCATATACGCATTTTGGTGTTATGAAATGCACTCATTCAGTTTTGAAATGTTCACTACAAATGTTGACCCAACACACAAACCGTGATGGATTTCCCTTTAATTTGTTTATTTATGTAGGCATAACATGGGTGTTGTCTAAACACTACATTTTTTATATATATATATATAGCCTTTGCATTACTAAGAATGGTATTTTCTTTTTTCAGGAAGTTGCCAGTTTCTGACCAGTGTTGAAAAAAGAAGCATAAGAACTTAAGTGAGCTACTTTGTAATGAATTTTACCAGGACATGAATTATTGTGCCAAATAAATGTTTAAAAATACCTTGCATATAATATTTTTATACTCTACTATGAAAACTATAAAATACTTTGTAGAAATATTGCAGAATTAAACTTTTACTTACACTTATTAAAAGGTTTTGTTTTTTAACTGCCTTCATGCAACACTAATGTCTTGATTCAAAGCTACTAAGCCTAACCAAAATACTTAACCAGACCAGTCTCCAGCTGCGAACGAGTCTCCTCAAAACTCGGTCCAATCTTCAGCGTGACCGACTATGGCTTTTGTGATATCGACTTGAAGGTCCTCCGGAGTCAACACAGACACATTGTTAACTTCGAGGATAATGTTGCGAACATGGTGCAAACCTGGTCTGTCGATCATGCCTCAATATATCGAGGGTCAAACGTTGACCTCTTACTACAAATAAAAAACTTAATTTTGTGGAAGTAAAGAAAAAAGTTTGTTTATTTTAATGTTTTCTGTGTGACTCGTAAAATATTTTTACTGTAATAATAGTGAAGCTATTAAAAGACCATTCTATCATGTACTACTATTTAATTTTTCAGTATATATTTTATTTCTACCATCAGTGTTTATTTTTTAATAACTTGTGTGTATTATCTACATTATCTATTACTTACTTAGATAACCTAATTTGCACTAATTCTCTTTAAAGAGAATTAATTCATCGTACAGTAGCATCCCGATTTGATGAGATGCCATGGTTTTCTACTATCTTTCCGCTAAATCAGTGTTTCATTAAATCCAACTTCGCCATTGACCTCCAAATGTCCTTTGGTACGACATGATTCATGTTTTTATATACCAAGTTTTTAAATTGCGAATGTAAAACTTATATCACCCTACTTTCAGATCTGTCAGAAAAGTGAAGTTACTGTATTTAATTGCATAATGTCCACACATTTATTTTTAAATACTTGAAATGGATTTTTTTTTTTTAATTTACATAAAGTCCACACCAGATTAAAGTAACAAGAAATTAGTTCCGTGCTGAGAACGTCACCATCCTGGTTGTTTTGTTTATTGATCACTGTTGCCAAATCTATGGCGAGTTATCGTACAACGCAATAGTATTAAGCGAGATTCACGCATTTGTTAATTACGGTAAGAAGACAGAAGATTTTTGTTGCTCGTACCAGAGTTCTTGCTACTTTGTACAAGAAATATATCTGTAAGGTATGGCAATGCTTGTATTCCGCCATCTTTGCCATCATCTTATTTACCGCTGGCTCTACCAAACATTGTGTCGCCGTAAACAAAGGGAGGGAGGCTCGCCAGCGCCGGCTAATGCAGACATTAGACATATGCCGCGTGTCGTCAGTGGCCGCCTTGGCCGTCACAATCATAGCACCACTTACACTTCTTTCTGTCCAGGCAGTAAAGTGTGTGATATCTGACGGACGAGACAGTCATTGGTGTCAACGACTGCAGTGTAAGCATGGTCCAACTCCGGTTGGTTACCGGTGTGGGTGATCAAAAATAATATGGTAAAGTTTTTACGCAATGTTTTCTCATCACAGCAAGGTAAATCCAAATAAACTAATTATGATAGAAGAAAATTTTTTATTCTACATAAAAACATGATGTAAAATTTTGAGAAAAAATAATTTTCGGACTTCACCTCATAATGTCCGCACCCCATTTTCTTCATAAAAAATGTTGCCAAATTACTGCGGACATTATACGAGTAAATACAGTATTAATGTGATATGGGAACAACCAGAGTTTTAAATTCCAAACATAAAACATGTTTGACACTGTTTTCAGAGCTGTCAGAAAAGTGAACGTATTACTGTGAGACTACCTAACTTGACAATGCTGCTGATTAGTTGGCAGAGAAACGTTGCTTCAAAGTTGTCTGGGACAATTTTGCTGCAACGTTGTCTAGGGCAAATTTGCTGCAAAGTTTTCAGAGTAGCACTGCTACAAAGTTGTCTGTGGCAACGTTGCTGCAAAGTTGTCTGTGGCAACGTTGCTGCAAAGTTGTCTGGGCAACGTTGCTGCAAGGTTGTCTAGGGCAACGTTTCTGCAAGGTTGTCTGGGGCAACGTTTCTGCAAGGTTGTCTGGGGCAATGTTGCTGCAAAGTTGGCTGCACAACGTTGCTGCAACACTTTTCTTGGGTTGCTAAGCAATGTTGACGTTGTTTGGTGGTTTACAATTCAACGTTGTTACAACATTGCATGAACAACGTTTCACAGGGCGGACATCTGGCCGTTGCATCAACGTAGATGCAACGTTGCATAAACATTACTTCAACATTGTAGCAACGTTGACAAATTTTAAGGCAACATTGTGGAAACGTTTCTGCAACGTTGATGTGTTATGTGGGTGTGTGTCTATTGCATGTACCGTATTCATTGCTTGTCCAGAGTGTGTATTATATGTCAATTGTGTGTATTGTGTGTTCTTTTCTTTTGTTGAATTAGTGTCGTTTCGTTAAATCTGTAGTCAGCTAATTATAAATATTTACTGGTAGAAAACGTTTGGTCCCGATAAAACATTTTTTAGGGATTCTTGGTGTTTTAGTAAGCGTAAAATTGTTCCATTGGTCTAATTGAATAAATGATTTTATTGATTTTAGGTCTGACAGTTTTGAGACTTTGCCTTGACTGCTGGAAATATGCTATATTTGTTATCAACGAAGAAGGCCTTATGATTCGGAAAAATTTAGTCTATATGCCTGACATTGTACATGGCCTGGCCTCTTGGTTCGAAGACACTTGACCTATATGCCTAACATTGTACATGACCTGGTTGAAAGGTATTCCAAATATCAAAAAATTATACCTTCATGCTAGGCACAGTTACAATGTAATTATTTCATCGGGCAGGTATCGAGTAGGAAGCCTAAAACATGTTGCGTTAGTCTAAATGCTTGTAATTTATTTTATTGATACTTTAGGTCTGACAGTTCGAAGAATTTATTATTTTCTGGTTGAATTATGTTAGGTATTTTAGCTACAGACGAAGGTCTTGAGGTTCGGAAATGTCTGGTCTATACATCTAACATTGTCCAAGACCTGGTCTTGTGGTTCGAAGACACTTGGCCTATATGTATAGCATTGTACATGAACTGATTGGAATGTATTTTATGCATCAAAAAATTTTGACTTTCGTGTTAGACAGCGTGACAACATATTTAATTACTCGGACAGGTAATGTGTCTAGTGCGGTTTTTCGTAGATTGAATGATTAATAAACTCCATGCATGGTGATGGGAAACAAATCTAAAATGTATTATAAGCTTTAGTTATTCTTATCACTGGCCGAGAATTAAACCAAGGATGGAAATATATCGCGACAATAGTTTTTTAATAAGTGATTAATTTGATGATTTTTTTTAAATTTTTCATGAATTTCTGGTTTAATAAATACAAATTTTTAAGATGGCAACCATATCAGCTTATAGGATGCTGGTATATTACGAACTTAAGCTGCTTTTTTAAATTTTGAACATGATTTATTAAATAAGTATTTATGCCTAAAATAATTGTTTTGCATTGATAAAGTATCCACTCAAAGACGGGAATCAATCGACTCAATCAGTAAATTAATGAGTAATTTTTTGATTAATTTTGGAATGTTTGCCGAATTTATGGGTTAATTATTACAAACTTTCAAGATGGCACCTAAATTTCAAGATGGTGGACGCCACTGTAATAAATGAATACTACACTCTAGTGGACAAAAATTAAACTAACATGATGGTGGTGCACTCTAGCAGACTAAAACAAGATGGTGGCTTCCAGCAGACGAAAATAAGATGTTGGACATAACATCATACTAGCTGGTGATATATATGTATATATATACACTATGGCATAAATGGGGGGAGGTCAGACTGCCGGCGGATTCCGTGGAGGAAGGATCAATCGTTATTTTTATTTATTTTTGCCCTCACCGTGTTCGAACCGAAGACTCTGTATTATAAGTAAGATATTTAATAGCATTTTATTAAAATTTGATTGATTACAATTTTTTCCGAATTTCTGGCATAAAAATTACGGGTTTTCATTATGGCGGCCGTAACGATAATTACAGCGGTTAGATCAAAATTAAAGATGGCAATTGTGACGAAATAATTTTTATAAATTTTATTGAGAATTAATTTTTAGTTTATTATAAATAATTTTACAATTTTACTCCCGCCGGGAATCGAACAGAGGACAGAAATTGGTTAAGTGACTAAACCACTAAAGTAAGCAATTATTTTTATATTTTTTGAAAAATATTTTCAGAATTTTTTATTTAAAATTATAGAATTACAAATTTATGGTCTAGTTAAAGGTCATCTAAGATGGCCGTCAGAGGCTTAGGGTGGCTTGTCGTTGGGGAATTTAAGCCTCTTTGAGGAATTTTGGTTCTTTCAAAGGCAAAAGTCTTTTGAGGTTTTTCGAATTCCGAATCTTTGAATTTTTGATGAATAAAACGGGAAATTGTCCCTCATAGAATGCAATTTCTAGGTATTTTGAGTCATTTTGAGTCCAAGATTGCCGCCGTGATGTCACAATCCACAGACTCAATCCCGGCACCGGCACTTCCAGCCTGAAGCCTGTCCCTGAAAATAGGCCTACTTTACTACACTACTGGAATCTAATAAATTAATATTGGCAAAAAAATTTAAATTAAATATAAATGTATGTTTATAATAATTATTTTGGAGTATACATCTGTGTAAAAAAGCGATTACTTTAGTTTTATTTGGTTAACAGATATGACCATATTTACTTAGTTCAGAATTTTTTCTTGTGTGAAAAGAAAAGAGGTGTAAAAATTTATGTACCTACTTTTTAAAAGCAATACAAGCTCAACTAACAAATAACTAATAATTTACGTTAGATAATAAATTTGTTAACTGTACTCTACATTTCAAATAAAGATGCGCACGTACCAAATATCTTAAAATAAAGTTGGTATTTGTAATAAGGTCAAATTATTTAACTATTCTAACCACAGCTTTAACGATAATAAATGAAAGTTTTAGGGTAAAAAATTGCATAAACTTAATTAAAATTAAATAGGCGTATGTAAACCAATTATTTTAATTGCGTACCTCATGAAATGAAAAGGAGTTTAGTTTTATTTCATAACTGTAAAATATATCCTCGATCACACTAAAACAGAAGTTATAAAATCAGATAGGCTACATAATAAATCTGAACTAAAAATTAAATCGGCATACACTTAACCACTTTAAAAGATCTGTTGTGAATTAAATCTTTTATGTACCTGACAATTTATTGTATCTGTTTCTTTAGTAAAAATGTTTCAAATAAATCATATATATATTTTTTAAATTGTAAGATATCAGCAATACTCTGAAATTGGGCGAGCGAAATCGCGGGTTGCTAGTTTACAATAAAAATGTCCAGCTTCAACTTCAAAGACATATACCAGCCTTGTTGGAAAGCACTTTAGACCATAAGTCGTATAGAGGTTTTCAACTTATTTGTTCGTGATACCTGCAGTCGGTCGAATTCATACTCATTCTGTATATTAGCGTGTTTCAGGAGTTTAAAAAAAAAAGCAAATGATGAACGTATTCAGGGGCGCAACAACTAAATTTCCAAGGGGGGGGGGGGCAATATACCTTTTTATAAAGAATAATCGATCCCCCCTATTGAAGCGGGGGGTCGGGGGGTCCTCCCCCGCGAAAATTTGTATTTCAAAGTGGAAAATGGTACTATTTAAGCAGTTTTATTATCTAAATATTGATTACACAGCACTTTCTTTGCCCCCGTTTGCCCCCACTTCAAGGTTTCAGAGGGGGGGCAAAATACCCTTGCCCCCCCCCCCCCCCCTGTTGTTGCGCCCCTGAACGTATTGGTTTATATACAGAGTTTGAGTGATTTTTTTTTTGGGGGGGGGGGGGGGGGAAGGGGACATATACCCCCTGAAGTTGGGAAAACATTTACAAAATATAAGTGAAGGCACTGTTACCTGGGTGATGCATTTTCAAATTTGTGAGAAGCCGCGTCGCCTACGTCTACTTCTGTACGCCCATTATGCCAGTTTGTTAGTGTCAATGGTAGTAAGTTTAAGTTTTTTGAATACCGCATGTGGTCAACTTTTAAATTTTCTCTTTTAATTTTTACTGAATTAGCCCCCCCCCCCCCCCCCCAACCAAACAGAAAAAAAATTTCTGTATCCGCCACTGCAGAGCTTAGAACTATGTAATTGAATAACACGTGGGAAACGCATGAATAGGTACAACACGCTCAAATATCAAAACACCCAAGTGAAAATGATACATCGTTAAAATACTAGTTGGCCAATATATGTTAAACAGGTCACACAATACACAAAAATATGAGAATGTTTTTTATTTGTTAATATGATAAGGTCTGGAATCGAGCTCAGAACGCAAGATCGAGAATACAAACAATGTCATTTCGTGATTGACACTTGACAATCACTTGAATAAAGTTACAGATAAAAAAAAAAAGTAATCTATAGCAACCAGTTATACAAATAAGTAGAAAATTGCATACATATTTTAATAAATTATTGCTTCTATTATTTTACAAAGTATTATTAATAATATAGGTTTGTACCAATTTTCTCCATCGTCACCATAGATTAATATTTTGAATCATTGCTAACTTATAACATGTATGCATATAAATAATTTTCCGCAGAAATTTAGTCAAATTTTAATTAGCCTACTGATATTTATACAAAAGTAACTAAAAATAATTACAAATGGTTTATAAGAATTTTAAAGGAAAAAAAGTATATATTAAAAAATGTTATATGCGTTGGAAAAGGGATACACTACCTTTCAGTTTATTCCTATATAGCGTAATAATCCGCTAGCCCAACATGAAAACTGATGTTTTCGTAATGAGTATCAGCAGCAGCCATAATAACATAACCTCAACCACATTTTCCCTCATTCCAGTCGTGAACCCTCCCCCTCCGCGTTCCTTTCATAGTCCGATCCACCAACCCGGTTCGTTCTGTAGACCAGCTTCGCCAGATTCCTTCCCTCCCTCTCCCCCCCCCCCCCCCTTCGACGACACAAACACACACACGCGCGCGCGCAGGCTGAACTCACCAGGCTGAAGTTGTGTCTGTGGGAGCCGGCGACAAAGCAAGCAAGCATCAAGCAGGCAGGACTTGGTCCTTGAGTCGCGTGCGGGCATCATTGGTGACAGTATTGTAATTGATGTCGACTTTTCTGTACGTTCGGTAGTTTCAAATGGGGAGTGCTTCGCAGTCTAGTGCGACAGGATATCTCAACGCATAGGAATATTCTGTGCTAGTGAAGTGTCGTGTTGGAGCAGCTAATATTACCGTTTTGTTTGACATTTAGACATGGAAGTTTAGTTAGTGCGCGATGGTGTTAACATAAAAATAAATACGGTTGCTTCGAAAATGAAAACTCCGATGATTAAATCGGTGGTAGAACCGGTGTGACCATCGTTTTCCTGGTATCTTACGACTTTAAAGTGTTCCGCCTCTCCGTCGCTCCGGCTGTTCTAGCCATCATGGTATCTTCGCATGTGCCAACAGCCTCCGCCATGTTCTTCGTTCGACCAAAGTACACCAGAATCACATCGTGTCTTACGTTAGTGTTGCTAATTTCTTTAGAAACTGTCCTCCTGTCTACTGTCAGTGACTGCACAAAAACTTTTCATGTTTATTGGAACACAACCGATTCCATGTAAGTAATGTTATATTACTTGTAAGGTGAATTTTTTTTTATACATTTCCCCCTACTTCTGTATTTATTACTGTTATGCATGCTCGCAAGAATATAGTTTTAATTGAATAATATTATTTTTATTTGGTGTATGAGGTGTTAACACACTGCCATTGATTTGGTATGTGATTAATCATTAAGCGAACGTGAAGGCAGTGTCCTAGCGTACTCGTGTTTCACTATTGTATAATTATTATCAACATATTATTTGCGAAGCTCGCAATAAAATGCGAGGCAAATAGCCTTTGCTAAGGTGTCCCTGTGCTATTTTTGGCACGTGGTGTAGGGGAATATTGATCACACTCAACGGACGTTGTGCAGTTATTTTGACATGAGTATTGGGCTCGGAAAAAAAAATGAAGTGGTTCCGACTTTCACAGTTTTTCTTTGATAGTTAAGATTGCGAGGGTGTTTGAGAAACGTAATGAAAAAGTATTCAAGATATCATTTACCCATAAAGGTTTATTATAGTAGGCAATTTAAGGTCGATGAGTACTCGATTATATAAGAAAATAAATGTTAAAAAACAAAAGTGTTTACCTGTGGTAGGGCTCGCATTATATTTTGATGCTTATTACTTAGTGAACTTTGTAAACAAAAGTTCGACACATCTTGATTTTATTTTGTGTTCTCGTTATTGGCGGACCGGGAAAAGTGTTTATGTTGGCTATCTCGTCGCATTTTTTGTCAGCAAACTTATCGATTGGTCCATGCATGAACTTCATGTGCTGCCTAGTCTAAAAGCCCAAACTTGGGTGTGTAATGTTTCGTGACATACCAATAGCATTTAGACCCTACGTAAAGGATCAAACGGGTATAATTTTGTCTCTAAGAGATGAGGTAGATATTCCTAATCAAATGTAATATGAAAATAAAATTCGTAACTGCTCCCTAAATCCATCTGCAGTATGCTTACTTTATCTGTCTTAAAAATTGAAGATTTCATTGTATCAAGTAGATATAGGTCCCATAACCTACATATGTTTGCGATTATTATTTTTAACGTTATCTACGTCTAAATGGTTAAATGGGGAGTTTTAGGGCTAGTAATTATTGTTTGGAAGTGGCGTGACACATTAACAACTAACCAACAGTAACATTTGTAGAGAAGTGACATTTCTAAGGGGAAAAATAAACTTATTTTTAGATTACTAAAGTTTTTTGATTGTCCGGTAAAATTTCCGTAAATCATATCCAAGTTTATTCCTTGATCCTGATCGCATGATTCTGTACATACATTTATCCTGTGATAGGTACATATTGCTGGACATTACAATAACTTCTGATTTAACAATGCATTGCGATTTTAAAATGCATATGAAAAATTTTTTTTCACAAGACCTGACACAAATTGTTTGTATATTTTTATTCAAGTTTTTATTATGTCAAGGCTCTTTCAATATGTTAAATTATTAACAGCAAGCATCATGTACAAAAGGATAAATTTATATAGGATTATGTCATGAGGATCAAGGGATAAACTTGGATATGTGATATGGAATGATTAATCTAAGCTTTTAACTTCAGTTATTTCAAAAGGTTATCTTAAATTTTTACTCATTTTTAATTTACTGAACAACATAGTTTTTATCAATTTCAAGGCCCATTACATCTACTTACTGAGTTTTTTATAATCCAATCAGAATTAAAAAAAAAAAACACCATTTGGCGAGAATTCATACACTTGTCACAATTTTAAAGTTACCTATTTTAAATGTCACTGATAAAACCCAACCTAATTTTCACTTTAGTTATCATGGGGAGCATTCTACAACACGAAAAGTACTATAACGATATGACTTCACCAACATGGCGGTGCTGACATCACTACCAACCCTACATTCTAGCAGGACATGCACTGGAATATGGCTGTTTTGTGTGCGGAACTTTAATGTTATTTTTTTTTTTCCCCCACAAAGATATGTTTCTTTAAGAATCAAAATTAGGTATTGTATTATATACTACAGCCATACATATTCTAGTATAGAACACAATACTAAACAAAATACACTTAAAACACTACTATAAATTACTATAGCATGTAAACACAAAAAAAACCTTACCTTTCTTGGCTTTATGACAATAATTGTTTACTGTCATCAGGGGGAAAATCCATAGGATTTCTAGAGGGAGCCAGTGAGGTTACATATATTATTCCTGTTTAACTGAGAGGGGGCTTCCTTCCCCCCCCCCTCCAGAATCTTCACCCAGGACTGTTATTATTTTTGTAGACATTTAATTTATGTGAAATACTTTTGCCATTCCACCATTTAATTAATTTAATATCCCAAAACACCACCCGTCACATCCCACATCTTTATTTTGCACACTGTTCCATTATATTGATTAAATACGAAGAATCATCCATTTGTTTCTCTTATGGCTGCTACACACATCACATTTTTAAATACATTTCTTACAACCTTCTAAATACTTTTTGTGTAGAATAATTATTTAATCACATTTATATTCCATTTCACTTATTACTTCACTCCTACTCATGCCACAATCACTACTTTCCTTGATTCTCTGAAAAAGTTACACTGTGTCCTTTTTTTAAATTTCTATCCATCCTTTACTGTTACCAATATTGTTTCTCCATTCAAGTTTGTCATCATTGGCCAACTTCGATAACATCAAAGATTTCCCCTACTTTCTTTCCACCCAGTAAAAATTGTCTGTAATGTGCCGTATCATTTATTTATTTTATTTGTATTCCATTCAGCCTTCTTTTGGTAGAAACCATAAGGCTATGGAACATGTCATTTACATATCATGTAGGGTAGTGAACTTTCCCCTTATCAGAAATATATACACAAAGCTACCTTCTTGAGAAAAAATTAAGAAATAAATTTTACATGATTGTTATGGTTTTAACAAAAATTTTAAATACAGGGTGATTCAAAAAGAATAAACCGATTCCATGATGAAATATTTTTTTAAGGATAAATAGCAAAAAAATTGAACTAATACAAGTTTTCTGCTCTCAGTCAAGTTTTATATCACATGTTACAAAGGTTCAATATGGCCACCCCTTGCCGCACGGACAACATCAAGACTATATGAGAATTCTTTCCAAACACGTTCAAGCATATCAGGATTAATGAATTGATCGTTGTTATTCAATGTTTTAAGTTATCCAGGTCAGTTGGTAATGGCAGAATAAAGAAATTATCCTTTACAAACCCCCAGAGAAAAAAAATCACAAACTGTGAGGTCAGGAGATCTAGGAGGCCAAGCACAAAGAGCAACGTTTTGGGTCCCTATCCGACCAATTCATTGCTGAGGCAGTTTTTCATTTCAAAATGCTCTAACAAATTGGCTCCAGTGGAAAAATGAATTCATTTGAATCAGCTTCCTTTAAAGGGAAGAGCCAGTTTCGTAGCATATATCCCTGTAGTTTTGGCGGGAAGAGTTTCTCTCAAAGAAAACTGGGCCATAAACCTTGTTGTAGGAAAGAGCACAGAAAATGTTTACCTTAGGGGAATCTCATGCTGAACAATGATGTGAGGAATTTCGGTTACCGAAATTCTCACATTGTGTTGGTTGACTTTGCCACTCAGAAGAAGACTGGCTTCATCATTAAAAATTAAAAGTGAACTGAAGTTTTCATTGTTCTCCATCATTTTCAGCATCTGGTTGTTTTATTCCATGTGTCGCAAGTATTTATAGTTTTTAAGCACCTGAACGAGCTGCAATGTGCACAGTTCCAATTGTAACTATTTTTAAGTACACGCCATACCGTGGGTTGAGGAATTGTTAGCTCACTATTAGTCCGGCGTGTGGATTTCCTTGGGCTCCGCTAAAACGCAGCACGGATTCTCTCCATATCTTCCTCTGAAGTTCGCGGTCGCCCGGGACTTTTCCCATTACACAGACACCTGCACTCTTCAAACTGTTTAAACCACCTTCGGATGTTCTTGGGAGAAGGTGCATCACAATTGAATTTCACTCTGAATGCATGCTGCACTGTTATCACTGATTTATTTTTTGCAAACTCAAGAACACAGAACACCTTCTGTTGAGGAGTTGCCAATTTGACAGTCAAAAAACAACTGATCGTCCTTGAGAGACTGATGCACCTGGCGCAGTCATGTGGCAACCATCTGAAACTCAGAAACCTTACCTTTCAAACAGCCACTCCCTCATTATGATTCATACATTTATTTGCAAAATATTTGATCATGAAATTGGTTCATTTATTCATTCATACATTTATTTACAAAATATTTGATCATGGAATCTGTTCATTCTTTTTCAATCGTCCTGTGTTATTTGTGTAACTGACAGGACCTAACCAAACAAACCTTACTTATCACTTTATTGATGATTACCTAGGATTGCAAACAACTGGCCTTATAAAAAAAATCACTACAAACATCTCCTTTGATGAAAATTAACACTACTCACAGCAATGTAAAATATCATAAAAATACTCAACACTCACATAAAAGATCACCTTTTACTGGATCACTATCAACACTTAGCATTGCTTGTGCAGACATTAACATTCTACAAGAAATGTATGAGTTGCACAATTAATAGGTATATTGTAATATTTAAATGAATATCCTGTATCACAAAAACATACAATAACACTTCTGTAAATTCATAAAACACACTACTAGGTACTTACTATGACCTCTTGCAGAACCATCAAAAGATGAAAAGAAATTTTGTATTTGTATGGTAATATCAATTGACACTAATAGTTTTAATTCAAACATTTCAGTTTGAATGACACAAACCAACTAACAAAATCAACAAAGTGTATGAAATTAACAATCTATAGATATATTTAAACCACCTTAAATATTTTACATCAAAACATATACCTATGCTAAAATACATAATGATTAACTAGCACTATTTTATAAATTTAAATCATCAACTTGACTAATTATTTATAACCAACTGGAAAACAATTTTTTTTCTCATTCCTATTAGTCAAATGACAATGTTTTAAATAAACCACTGGAAAATAACATTTATTGGGTAAAAAACTTATTTTGTAATCTTAAGGCTTCTGTACAGTCAAGCAGAACTAGTAGCTCTCAATAATACAATGTATGTGTGCATGTGTATGAACACACATTCAAAAAAGCCATTCATCCTACAACCACCCCAACCTTAGTACGGCTGGATTGAATTATTAATATCTGAATGTTAGACTTATTTGAGTAATAACAATTAGGCCTATCAAAAGTTATTGTATGCATTTTTTATTGTAATCTTTAGTTTTTTTGTGTAAACGTTTGCACAAAGATATTTAACAAACAAGTAGTGTTAATACATATTATTCATTTACTGTCCATTAGAGCATACATTGATTCAATTGGACTTCTTCCACTTCATATATACATAAAATACATATAAAAAATTTATACATACCTCGAAGCTTAAATTACATAATAGGTATAGTTTTTCTAAATTAAAATGGGTCATGCTGAAATGAGCGGTTGCTGCGTAATAGAAATTAAAAAAAAAAGTGAAATTGGTATTATTGAGTGGTACTGATGTTACTTGATTATCCTGAAAAACAAAGTATTTAACTTCCTACTAATTTCTGTGTTGGAGAGGGAAATTTAGCACAGAGAAATTGTGAAGTATAAGTTATTGAAATGAGAAAATATTAATGTTAATATCACTACCTACAAGAATGAATGATGGCAATTTTTATAATTTGCCAATATTTGCCAGGTTTTAATGCACTCTATCACATATTATTTTTAATTCAAAGCCCTTCACAACTAATTTTTGCAAGAATTGTTACATTTTAATGATTTTACAGTATTTTAAATGTAACTGACCTAACCTTAACGACCTCCTATTATGTTAGTTACAATCACTTTCACATGCAACTACATAGTGACTGAAAAAACACAACCGGCTGAAAAAATCTACACTGCAAAAAACATACCCTTAGTTGGAAATCAATCGCCCGATAAAAATATTACTAACATATTGTTGCGATTTGCCACGGGTTCGTAAAGGATAGCCCAATTAAAGATTTATCACACAGTTTTATTGGTGACCACTACTTAGGTCACTTACAAATAATCTTCAAAAATGGCAAATAATCAATTGCACTTAAAAATGTTGTTGCTTCCCCAGTCACTCGTTTCTTGCAATCCACACACCTCGCGGGGCCGCACCTCTGGCGCAACTCTCGCCGCAGCAACCCTCGCCGACCTCCGCCGCCGCCGACGCACTTGCCTTCGCTGAGGATCCGCCTGACACCTTGCTCGGGACTCCGCCGCGCCCGCGAAAATATCACCCGGAACTGAACTCTTTGCCCTGGAACCTTCGTCCAGAGACTTCGCCGCTCTATCGCCTGGAAAATCCGCCGTGGGAATCTCCTGACTCCACTTACTCACTCACTCCCGGACCTGGAACCTTTGTCCAAGGACTTCGCCACTCTGCCGCACCCGCGGTACTATTGCCCCTGAAACTCAGCCGCGGGAAAGCTCCCGCCTGAACTCTGACTCTCCACACTCTCTGAACTCCCCTCTTGAGGCCGACATCCTCTTTTTATATATCAGCCGGCATTTCTGGAACTCACGAGCGCGGCTGTGGCCAGTGGCGTCATTCCGCACCGACACGACTGCAGAAATCTCTCGAAACACGTGTCGGCGGCTCGCGTAACTCCGTAGCTGTCAGGTTTCGGATGTCTAACTAACAGCGCTGCGTGGGGAGCGGAGGGAAGGAGGGGAGAAACGGCGACCCAAGTGTGCACGGCACATCTTATGTTACGGCGGCATGTGATGCAGCCCAGCTAGCTCTGCACCTGCGCGTGACGTGGCCTTGCTCATACACAAAACCCCAAAAATATACATTTTCAAAGTCACTATAAATGCTTAGCATAACATTTACATTTGTAGAAATAATATCGTATGCACCATATTGCTGTGAAAAAACCAAATAATAGTGCGATATCATACAATAGAGATGATATTAGAATATTTGTTACTTGAAATGTTTGAGAGGCCTAGCTTGAAAGTATCAGGCCAAAATCCATATAGATATAGTGAAATGCAAATACTTGCGAAAAATGCATCTCTAGAGATAGAACAGCTTTTTGCAGAAAAAATTGACACCCAAGTGATTTTTGGTTGTGACATCAGCAAGTTCGGTTACATATAGGTCCAACCGAAGTAGCTAGTTGCTTGCCATATGCATCTGTTTGGTTCTAAAATTCGGAGGTGCTCTGACTTAGACTAATTATATGGGCAACTTTCTTTCGCAACGACTGAGTGACACAAAGTCAGTTGCTTGACCTTGCACACAGCATTACTTCTGTCGCAGTATCAAGATGGATTTCATAGAGTTAGCATGCCTTTCTGTACTTCTTGATCAGAATGCATGTGCTAAAAAAAAGAAGACAGCAAAGGATGCATCCGCTATTAAGTCATGAGAATTATTAAAGGACAGTTTCTCAAGATATATCAAGATCTGAGAGGTAATCCTTCATAATTCTTAAACTACTTTAAGATGTTCATGAATTATTTTGATGGACTTCTTGTTTTAGTTGGTCAAAAAATTACTTACCAAACAACCAACATGTGAAAACCTGTGTGTCCAGAAGAATGATCGACTATCAAGATTAGGTAAGAAATATTTTACCATCTTAATTACTCAAAATTAGCTGTACTGAAATTTTGGGTTACACTTAAAATCTTACGTAGTATTAGTTTCCTTTTAATTAAATAGAGATGACTGCATGATAAAAATTTGTCATCAGTATTTATTTAGCTGATTGTATGCTTCTAAATACAAAATGTCCTAACTTTCGTTGTCAATGCAGGATTGCACTTCCTTCCTTGGTTGCTACAGGGAAGGAAGTGCTTGTTCTGGAATAGTCTGAAAAATATTTTGGCATTCCCTTTTGCGAATATCATTCAGAACTTTTATCGTATTAGAAGCTTGTTAGTTTTCATCAAATTTTTTTAAGAGTTGGTGGTTGAAGAGGGTGTAAAAACTGTTTATCATCCTTATCATCGTCCTGTATTGTCATCTTTTCCAGTAATTGCAAAATATTCTTTACAATAGAACTTGATTCAGATTTTTTTTTTGTTTCGCCTCCAACTGATTTGGACTTTATAAAGTTTCATCTATTTCTATGTCTTTTCTGTAGCATTACTTGCTTCTTCAATATGTCGAAGGGATAATGTGATCTTCCCCTGTTCAAAGCATGGTAGCAGAAACTGGAGTATCGAAGTAGATGTACTTTCGTCTTTGAATATCTGTGTCAGATCCTGGAGGAGCTTATCTTTATGTTGCGATTTCCTTATGTTGTGATTTCCTTCTGAAAACAATCTTTTAGTAACTTCCAATGTTTTTGTACCTTATCTCCTGCAAAAAAAAAAAGAATTTCTAATATTACCATGTTAAAATTAATTATTTTGGTTTCAGGTACTTGGCAACTGAGAACTCCATTACTTTGCTCCACTAAGAGTTTATTTTGGGGATAAGTACTGTACGATGCAGGTAATACAGGATACGTTGCCTCCCATTTACATGGAAAATAAAACAGCAAAAGAATGGGCGAAAGTAGCTCTACAGTTCTATGAATACACACATTTCCCAAATTTTGTTGATGCTATTGATGGTAAATATGTCCGTATTGTAAACCCTTGAAATGCAGGTTCACAATATTTCAATTATAAACATTTCTTTTCTTTAATACTGCTTGGCCTTGCCAATGAATAATATTATTTTTTTGGCAATTGATGTACAGAGCAGTGAATCTACTGTTGTCAAAAATTATATTTTAAGCCAAAGGATAGAAAAAAATATTAATTTTCCCCGGCCAAAACAATTGCCAAATGGTGATAACGAAATAAGTACACCAATCCCTCACTTCGCACATCTTCAAATTGCATTAATTCATTTAGGGCAGTGTTAATTTTACAGCCCCAGTCTTGAATAGCACATCTATAAATTTCATTTAGCACGAAATCTCTACAGGCAAAAAAATGTTGGGCATGATGCCACAAAGTATGCTTCAACTCTGTAAACAACAGATGTGCTGTGGCATACAGTTAGCTGTATGGGGGGGGGGGGGGGAAGAGATGCGCACGCAGGTCTGACTACGTTTTCGGCTGTTGTACAAACGTTCGCTATGGCAAGTTCAGTTGCAGCTATTAAGTGTAAATGATCAAATATTTTTACGTCGGTGCGTATGCCGCCAGGCTGTACCATTGTTGCCCGGCCACAGACTGGGCCGTGCCGTTATGAACATCAGTCTAGCTAGTGGCAGGGAACTCGCACTCAAACAAAACAAAGTAACATCTGCTCATTCGTCTGCCGGTAACTGTACGTGTGCAAGAACCTACAGTTGGAATCATATTGGAATCATGGCTTCCAAGTGAGAGCATAATGCTTCGTGTTCAAGTATTGAGACACAACTAGAAGTATTATAGTGTGCAGAATGTCATGTAGGCCAAACTTTTGTTGGTTACACTTAGTTTTAAGCATGTCAATTGTGCGCACAATCGTACGAAATAAGGACTATCAAATGTTTATATAATTCTGATGTTTGTACTAGCAGGAATATATTTGACATTAGATTCTGGAACAGAAATCAACAGATGATTCACATGGAAAAGGTAGTTAAATGAATGGTGCCATGTTAAAAATAATCACGGGCCTGACAGGATTGGTGTGAACCAAGCAGTGGTACACGAAAAAGCACTAAAATTTTTTAAAAATTAAAATG
This sequence comes from Bacillus rossius redtenbacheri, assembly GCF_032445375.1. Classification (NCBI taxonomy): domain Eukaryota; kingdom Metazoa; phylum Arthropoda; class Insecta; order Phasmatodea; family Bacillidae; genus Bacillus; species Bacillus rossius. Next base: position 72,106,946 of record NC_086331.1, read on the forward strand.
TAAAAATCCCGGACAGTAATATCGGTTTCACTGTCAGTAAAGAATAGTTTGGAAATTTCTTGGAAAGTTGAAGGTCGCGCCTGGGCAGTAAAGTCAGCCAGCCTACTGACGATAACCACGTATTTCCCATTACGCTGTATCGTATTTGTTATACAAAGTATTCAATGGTAGGCTTATAAAGATAAACGTTGTGACATATTTATCGCTGAGTGTTCTTCTACTCATTTATATTATGTAAAAAATATTTTCATACACATTTTGGAGCACATTAAGTAAATTAGCTCTGCTATTTATGTAAAATAATGCTTCAGAAAACGCAATTTCGAATAACACGAACATTTTTAGGGACAAATTAGTCGTGCTAAGTGAGGGATTGGTGTATCCCCAACGTCACTGCTGGAAATAGGCATTTAGTTTATCACAATACCTACTATGACCATATCCACAGAAACCTTAGTGTGAAAAAAATAAGTTTTAACTATAAGTTAACAAGAGCAAGACAAATGGTGGGATGTGCATATGTGCCAATAAGTGGCGTGTTTTTCATAACGCTATAGACATCGGCGTAGAATTGACACCGTTAATTAGTCATTTGTGTTGTGTTTTACATAACTATGTATGAAAAAATGAAGGAATCCATTTTGAAGACACTGTCTGAAATGTTCATTGCAGAATATACTCAGCGCAGGGTGAAGTGAAATTTGCATGGAACTGCTAACAAAGATTACTTTGCTGAGTATGTCATAATGGCTAATGACAGTATGATAAAACACGATTTGCTTAAATTGGAAATCACGGAAAAATTTTTACAGGCATACATAAGTTGAGTCTATATTTGTTTTATTAGTTACAAAGTTGTAAATTAAGGGTTTTCACTTATGCATTACAGTATGTCTGTAGATCTGTGTTAGGAAGTTTATTTATTTATTAAAAGCCCGGTGGTTTATTGTTGGACTTGGGAACAATTTTTCATACATAATGTGTACATAAATTTAAAATATTTCTGTAGCAAAACAGTGGTTAGAAATGATATATAAAACTAGCAACTACAAATTCTGCTATTTTGTTACAGAAAATTTTACAAACTTATGTTATGTAACATATCGTAAAACTTATTAGAATGAAACACTTGTTTGTAATTTTTATATCAATAAACATTAAAATGTTTTGATAAATACAATTTTTTACTTTTCTCTTATTTCTCTTCTTTACCCAGATCATCCCAGTTTGTGTAACACTCATAACATACATCTGCCCACAACTATAATTTCAAATTTATATCACAATAATATTTTAATGCACAATCATAGAGTTCAGTTCTTTTTGTACTTCTGAAATTAACAGTTGGGATTCTATATTGATTGTTGACTGCTGTGTCGATACACCACGAGGCACGAACACCTAATTTGACATGTTGGTTGTACTGACCCGCAGTCGCTACTACAGTTTTTCCGCCTGTGTGAAGGGACAGGTTTGAACACACGTGTTTCATTGTCCTTGACATTCGTTCGGCGACTGTTTGGACATGGCAACTCGGGACAGAATTTGAATCACTTTCATATTTTTAGTTGTGATAAAAAAAGTTTCTCATGTGCATGGATCTATTATAAAGTATTGGCTCCATCTAGCGTGACTTATCGCTGCGACAGTGCGACAGAAAGTCACCCATGTGGCACTAAGTGGATTATATGTTGTACGATAATTGTAAAAAGTTGTTACTTCAAAAAAGAAACTTCAACAAGGCATGTAAAGTTATATAACATGTTTAGCATGGCTAAATGCTAGACGACTAATAGCAACACACTACTGGTTCATATTCAATGGAATTAATTTTTAATTGATAAGAAAACTGAAAGAAAATGAGTTATATTTTATGTTCAATGAAAAAAATAAAACAAAGCTGTACATTATATTTATAACACTATTATTTAGTAGGTTAGTAAATATTCTCATATACAGGAGAATACCAGTATTAGACCTGAATAATGGAACACACATTGAATTAACTTTTAGAGCCATTTTCAATCTACTGTAAAAGATTAATTCTGATACTTACTCGCATATCACATGATTTGTGGCAAGTGCCATGATATAGCCAATAGCAAGTTGTATTCAATGTTTATGATGGTGTTGAAAATTATGAAAGTTTTAACTGTTTTTATTAGATTGAAAATTTATGGGTAATAAGTACATGGAATTAAAATTTTATGTTTTGATAATAATTATTCAAATGAAGTCTGTTAGAATGGATTTAAGTTTCTAAGTATCTCTATTTTTAAGACACTATAAAATGCACATTAAAATTTTCTGCACTGAGAAACATAATTATCACGTATACTGGATGTAAAAGGCTGTAACATTTTTGGAATTTTGTTAATTTATTTACTGTATAAATTTGTTTTGGAAACCCATTCAAAAGTGTTACAGGTCTATAATTACAAACATTTAATCTTCTATCTTTCTTATGCATAGCATTGATCTTTGCTATTTTTTTAATAGTGTTTACACGCCTATTAATTATTAAAGATATATAAGAGATATATTGCATGAAAAGAACAAGAAAAAGGTATCATCCTTTTATAATAATATTTGGAATTAAATCAGAACATGTGGACATTGCAGATTTTAAGTATTTAATACCCCTAAGTGTGATTCTATACATTTGGATGAAATATGTTCAGAGATTATGGTTTCAGGTGGAGAGAAACATATTTTGGGAAACTGTTAGCAATAAGTAACAGGTCAATACTTATTGGACTGTTAACCTTCAGGGAGCAATGAGAAATTTAGCCTTTTTACAATAATGTGAAAACAAAGCATAATGGTAATTTAAATCACTTAAGTTTTATGATTTCAATGTTTCTGAGCTGCTTAGAGTACCAATGCAGGTAGCATCATGTAGTTACTGGGAACATTTGATGCAATTACTCACTGTGGAATTTAATTAACTATCACAGATATTATAAAAAATCAGACCAGTCATGCTCTTCAATACCATATAAAAGCCAAATAATTTACACATACAATAGTTCTAAATGAAAAGGAATCATTAAAATACTGTAAAATTGACTTCTCGGAACTTGTGTAGTTTAACAAGTAAATATTGATGGGAATTTATAAAAAAATTTATAGTGATATAGTTTTTGTATTCATATTAAATAGATTTTAATAATTTTTACCTCACTATTTCCTTGAACTTCGTCACCTCCCCCACTATTTTTTTTTTTTAGAATCCAATTAGGGATTGAAAAATGCTGGTCAAAGAGATAACTAAGCGAAATTAGTAACTAGTAGGTACTCAAAAATACCATTTTCATAAACTTTTTCCTGAATGAGCCACTGCCTAATAACATTTAAAAATTAAATTTTTATAAAATAAGACAACATGATTTTCTATGATACTCTGAACTTAGGTGTTCCTAAAAAAATTTTTGCCCTGATTTAAGATCTGCAATCCGTTTTTTTCTATCATGTACATTTTGTTTTTGCAAATTGTTGCTGAGGAAACTCATTTTTTATTTAAACGTAAATTTCACCAGAATTTTCATTATGAAGGGGAAATTTTATTTTGGTAAGAGGGAATAATTGGCACCACTTGTTACACCCAGCTGGCTTTAGGAGGGAAACAGTAATTCATTTTTTACATTCTATAGTGTGAGGTTATATTTGAGAAATGAGCTCCCAAAAGTGTTTAACTAACCCAAACGTGTTCTGTTATATTTGTGGTTGTTATGTAACTGCTAAGCAAGACAAGACATCAGTAGTTTTGTAGAAATGTCTATTATGCTTACTTTGACATAAAGCTTGGTGATCAAGACAAAAACTGGGCTCCGCTCAATATATGTCGTACATGGGTCGAGGGACTGTGACTGGAAAAATGGTGCAAAAATATCAATACCCTTTGCAATTCCAATGGTTTGGAGGGAGCCACAAAATCATATTAACGACTGCCATTTCTGTATGGTTAACGTTCAAGGTCATAACGCAAAAACTAAGGTCATACAATATCTGAACATTCCTTCGGCCATACGACCAGTTATACATTGTGAATCTCTTCCTATACCAGTTCCACCTACCGTTCTCGAAAATGTGCTACAGGAGAGCAGTTCAGAAAGTGAATGTGATAATGCTGATGATTACAAGTCCGAAGAAAATCTGCGCCAAAATTATTCACTCAAACTGAACTTAACAATTTCACTCGTGACTTAAATCTGACAAAGGGTGCTGCTCAATTTGCTTGGATCAAGATTGAAAGCAAAACATCTCCTACTACCTGGAGTTTCGTTCTCTTGGTATAGGACTCGAAAAAGGATATTATAAGTCTTCAAAGAAGGAGACTCTCTGGTTTATTGTTGTGATATTGAGGGTTTATTGACTTTCTTTAATGTCACTTACAATCCAAGTGAGTGGAAGTTATTTATAGACTCGTCCAAAAGGAGTCTCAAAGGTGTAATTTTACATAATTGAAATTTCTTTGTTTCATTACCCATTGTGCATTCAGTGGTGTCAAGGAAACATATGAAAATCTCAAAGTTCTGCTAAAATGTGTGAACTATGAGAAACATTCTTGGACAATTTGCAGTGATTTAAAAGTTGTTGGTATGCTACTTGGTCTACAATCTGGCTACACAAAAAGTCTTGTTTTATTTGTGAATGGGATAGCAGAGCCAAAGACAAACACTGGAAGCAGACAGACTGGCCCAAAATAATTCCCTACAACCCGGTTCACAGTACATAATAAATATACCACTTGTTCAACAAAGCAAGGTATTATTACCTCTTCACATTAAACTCAGATTAATGAAGCAGTTTCACTAAAGCAATTTAAAAGAGGTGACAGCTTCCATTATTTGGTAACAAAATTTTTGAAAATATCTTGTGCGAAACTGAAAAAGGGGTCTTTGTGGGACAGCAGATCAGAAAATTAATGAAAGACAGTATGTTTGAAAATACAGTGAATCCTATAGAAAAAAACACGTGGGTTTCTTTTAAAGAAGTTGTGGCCAACGTTTTAGGTAACTAAAAACATCCAAAGAACAAAAGAATGGTTGAAGAAATGGAGTATTTCATGAAATTATAATGTAACATGAGTGTGAAACTTTGCTTCTTACATTCACATATTGATGTTTTTCCCTTCGTATCTCGGCGATGTCAGTGAAGAACAATGAGAACGTGTTCACCAGGACATATAGGACATGGAAAAGAGATACCAGGGAAGGTGGGATATAAACATGATGGCAGACTTCTGCTTCATGATTAAAAAATATGGCATTGCTGAAGGAAGACAATCGAGGAAGAGAAGTTTAAACCCATGTCGGACAGATCTTGAAGTGAAATCAGGGAAGACTATGAATTAAATTGTCATATACTTACTGTTATGTTTTCATAACAGTCATAGAATTTTAAAGTGAGTATAATATATTTTACTTTTGTCCACTGTATTGCAAGTGCATTGCAATTTCATACTGGGTTATAAAATAAATGACTATTAAATGAAACCCACTGTCACTGTCACTGTCAAAAAATTTCATTTACCTAAGGGGTTTTATTTTATATACCCCTTGTCTGAACATGTGTTTTGGGATGCTAAATAGTGCTTAACTTCTTTAATACTTTGTTTATAATTAAGGTTGTAGCAAATAGTTTAGATAATAATGTAAATGAATTATTAAAATTGAAACCATTCAAAAATATTACGTTACAAGAGGGAAAATTTTTAAAACCAACTTGCTTTTAAGTTTTCTGTTATTTTCTCTTTTGAAACATAACATTTTATAATGGTTTCAGTTTGAATATTTCATTTACATTATTATTTAAATTATGTGCTATAATCGTCATTGTAAACCAAGTATTAAAGAAATTGGTCGCAATTTAACATCCGAAAACACTTGTTCAAGCCAGAGGGGGTCTTACTGCCCCTTTAAACAAACTCAAAATTGTATAAAAACCTTACGTGATACAGGAAAAGTTAAAATCATATTTGACATCACCATAAAATATACTTATAAAATCACCTTACAGTCACAAAACATTGTTCCAAAAATTTTTAAATGTCGCATAGTGTAATTGTATGGTTTTCTCTTGTAGCCTTGTAAATAGGAAATTAATTGGTGCACTGCATATTCGAATTTGTATGTGAATATGTTCAGATTGGACAAGAACTCATGGGTATCGTATACTCTAAAAAAATTTCAAAAACATACAAACAAAAAGAATTATAAACATAAAACCACTGCAATAAAAAAACCACCTTATGTTCTACCTGCAGGGCGATGTTTCTTTCGTGCCAAATTTTGCAATGCAAACCAGTAAAACATCTAAAGCACATAGTTTGATTGACTTCATCTCAAGTATGAGCTTATCCCAATGTAACTACTCTTGAGGCTTCTTATTGTTTGTTGAACCTTTCCTAATTTGCAGCATTGTAGAATCATTAAAGCGCTAGATCTGTTAAAGATGATTTACTGTACCCTAGAAGTTAACATACAACTGGGTGAATATGTTATATTTAATAGAAAGGAAAATGGTTCTTCTCATTTAGAAACTATTGGAGTGGTGAATTCTTAAGCTTTTTTATGTTATTGAAGAGCATGACCGGTCTGATTTTTTTAAATCATCAAATGTTCCCCAGTACTACATGAAGCTACTTGCATTGGTACTCTAAGCAGGTTATAAAAACATTAAAAACATCATAAATCATATAAACTTAACTGATTTAAATTACTATGCTTTGTTTTCAAATTATTGTAAAAAGGCTAAGCCTCTCATTGCTCCCTGAAGGTTAACAGTCCAGTATGTAGTTACCTGTTAGTTATTGCTAACGGTTTCCCAAAATATTTTTCTCTCAACCTGACAGCCATAATCCCTAAACTTCTGTCATTTAAATGTCTAGAATCACAGTCTTGTACTTTGGGTTATCAAATACTTGAAATCTGCAATGTCAATGGGTTCTGGGACCATATTCTTGATGCTGTCTAGAGGAATGATCCTATAGTTCCATTCTGGTAGAGAGCAAAAAGACTATTCTTGAAACTGTTATAGCAGGTATCAGAATCAACATTGTCTGGTTATTGTAAAGTCTCTTTGGAAGTGTGGCAACGTTGCCTTTAATGTTGACGCCAATGGTAGAAGGCCAATCACAATGAGGAAAGGAGCATTTCTTCATGAAAAAGTGTTAATTTTTCTTTCTGTCATCTTTTTTCTCTAGTTGATGGATGTAGACATTATATGTATCAATTGATAAATAAATATTAAAAATAAAATGAGTTGTTAAATTACATTCGAGAAATGGAATATTCTATGACATACATGAAAAAATGTGTGTTAAGCAGCGAAAAATATCCTGAAATGCAAATGTAGACTTTATTTCCAGTGGGTAAGGACTACAAAAAACCAATATTTATGAAATGTTTACAGATTTGTGTTCTTTTAGCATTTCAAATGGTTTTGGTATGAATAAAGGTTTTTTATAAAGAATCAATTTTTTAAAATTTATTTTTAAATTAGCATATCTTAATAAATTTTAATGAAAGGTCTAATGCCACACTAATAAAAACAATAGTTTGCTCATTAATGATTGTTATGATTTATGGGAACAAATAATTATGTACTAATCAAGATCTTATCATTTAAACTATCCGAATATGTTGTAAATTAAACTCAGCTAAGTACTCCACTAAAATACAATTAATTAGTAAATTTTAGTCAAAAGTGTAAAAGAGGAGGACATAAATAAATTTATTATTTAAAAAAAATTTTTTTTTTTCGTGGGAAATTCCTGATTGTACTATAAATCCACTTTTTGTGGGAAACACCCATTCCATGGAGAATCCTACTGTGGGGAAATACCCTTCCTGTGGCTGTCCCAGTCAGATGTGCAGATTTGCTGGACTGAGTTCTTTGATGTTATAACTTTTCTGGTTAAACATGAGTGGCAGAAAGCGGGTATGTTATATGGCTTTCATTTGAACATACTGAGAACCAAAATAACTAATAAAATAAAAAAAACTTGGTTTGAAGAGAAAACTGATTCAAACAAAAAAAAGTTTGTTAGGTTTTTTTTTTCCAACCTTGATTATAACTTACCATCTCTTAAAAAAACAACTGTTTATTTTCGTCTATAGTTTTCCGTTAAGTCCCATTAAACAAATTCTTAAGCCCGGGTGTGTCGACTATCGGCGCTGTTCAGGCTGCCGCAAGCTTCACTAAGTGAATGGAGAATGAAGGGAGTTGTGAGACCTGCCTACATTGCCGTGGGTAAAACCAAATATTGTATTAGGGACACCATGAAACTGGTAAGAAATAATAAAAAAAAATATGAAGATAAAAAATTCACAGAAAACAAGACTGAATCAGCTTTCAGACAAACGGAACCAACAATGAAACTAAACAAGTATTTCGAACAACACAATGACAACAGCACAGACAAAAAATGTTTGACCTCTAAATATAAGACAGCACAAGAATTCAGTTTTTTGTGTCAACTATAAGGTAAAAATAAATTTTGTGTGGTGTTTGTTGGTTTCAAAAAATCATTAATGATTCTACACTGAGAGTTTTATAATCACTGCAAGTCATAACAAAATTATAACTTTTATGGACAATTTTATGGCAATTATTACTGTAATTGTTTGGAATAGAGTCTTCTGGAAAAAACTCACACACACACACACACACACATATATATATAAATACATAAATAAAACAAAAAAAGCTTCCTTCAGCAACTCTTTTCTTTCATATTGTTTATCTAATAATACTAGTTGGAATACTAGTTGGAATTTTAATTGATGTGTGTTGTTTCCAAGGATATTATTCTTCACATTCCTACCTGCATGGCAGGTAGACACATGTAGAAAATTTAGGATAGGTAGAAAATATTGGTGTTGCAATTTTTAAATGCAGTAATTTGGCATATTTTTAAACCTATCAAATGCATTTCTATAAATAATTTTTTTCCTTTAAGAAAGTAAATTTTAATTTATATATATATATATATATATATATATATATATATATATACACACACACATATATATATATATACATACATATATATATACATATATATATACATATATATATATACACACACACACACACACACACACATATATATATCCTAAATAGAACTTATTCAGTGACAGGCCTACCTACAGTATCATGTCACTTATTATCTGAGAATGCATCACAAACCAGATGAATAAGTTATTGCTGGTTTTAAATGTAGCTAACTTAGGCATCCGCACTATATTACAAAATTTAAATGTAGCCAACTTAACTTAACCTATCATCCGCACGATTTTAAAGTATTTCAGAACGTCAATAGAGCCTCTGTTTTCAACAAATCAAAGTTCGGAAGATCAACAAAATCTCAAATCTCTAGCATAATTGCAATTCCATTTCCTACAGTTTGTGATGTCATTTTGATACTTAATCCCGCTAGTGAGTGTTTAAGAATAGGGTCTTGCAAATCTCCATCGGATTTCAGTCATTTATTTCAATTATTTAGACGGCATCAAAAATAGGGTCCATGATGTGATTCTAAATTTTATTATAAAAGGATGTTCCCTTTTTCTGGTTACTCTAAAACAGTATATCTTTTATATCATTAATAGGTGTGTATATTGTATTAAATATTACTTTTATTCAGTATATCTTTAATAGCATTAATAGAAGTGTATATCCTATTAAATAAAAATAGCTAATGTCAATCATATGCATAAGAAAGGTAGAAGATTAAATGTATGTAATTATAGGCTTAGAACACTTTTGAAAGGGTTTCCTAAAGTTCTCAACAAAATAATATTTCAAAACGTTCAAAATTGCACTATCCGATTGTTAACATTGTTTCAGAATTGAAGAAAATTAATGAACATTTTTTAAGCTCATTGATTCTGAAATAATGAATGGTCATGTGAATACGCCCTACTTGTTATTTTGATTTTGAAAAAGTTTGACACATTAAATCATCCTTAATTACTTGGAAAATTAACTAATATAATATATTATGCAGAAAATACTTCAAACTTACTAATTTTGAAGTCATCTAGAAGATGTTTCTATGTTTTGATTAATGATGAGTCATTTTACTCATTAGTGGGTGTCATAGGCACAGGAGATGCCACAGTGGTTACAGCAGTGACATCTCTATGCTTGATGGTTCTGCTATGTTTTACCATTGCTTTTCGTGGGTTAAAGATGAAGGGACTTCATAAACACCCAGTTCTGAACCCAGAGAAAAGGTTTGAAAAATCCCCTCTCCGGCCGGGAATCAAACCTGGGCCCTTGGCCAACCAGCCGGACGCGTTAGCCACTAGAAAAATTTGGCAGACATGTTTTGATAATAAATTTAATTCTGAAATTTATGTTACTAGCTCTGGGGTTCCTCAAGAAGGTACCCTATCATACCTTTAGTTCATTTTCTTTATTAGTGTTAAACCACTTTGTTGGCATACTGTTCACAAATTATCTAAAAAATTTCTTTCTTACATGACTGTTACTTGTTTCAGAGTATAGAGAGGTGTAATTTAAACTTAGCAGTGAATATTAACTACAGATAAAGTACTATCATAACCTTCTCCAGGAAAATTCATTTAATGATACTTAATATGAACCAGTAAATTATACATTTACAAAATCGTGATATGCTAATGATTTTGAATTTGTATTTTGTTATGTTGAAGTAATACTTATATCTAATCCTGAAAAAACTTTGCTCCCATTAAATATATTATAGCTAATGCATCTTATTAAAGATCACATAAATACCTACTCTTAATATAGGTATCATTCGGAATAACATTAATAAAACAGCTAGTGACAAAGTCAAATGACATTAATTAAACTGATAGTTACATATGATGATCCAAAACAGTTATCAGAATTATAAGCAAAAAAAATATATGTTTTTCAATAATGATGTAAATTTACAATTGTGTATTGGTTTTCTGTCTACAAGAGAGAGGAGAAATATTAGATGCAATATTTGTTCGTAACTGCTATAAATATAACCACTAGCAGTTGTCAGTAACTATTATTATGTAAATTAAAACAATATATTTTTAAACAGACTTCACACATTTGAATAAATTTGAAAGTTTTGTTTCCTTACTGAATAAACAGATGGCTTGTATAAAACTTACATTCTCTTATTTAATTTAAATAAAATGGTGATTTTATTAAAATGTTCTGAATTAAGTTGTGAAGTGTTGGCTGTTGTGTAGTAGTCATGTCTTTTGTTCCTGGAACTTTTTTTTTTTTGTGTTAATGTTTAGGGATTCATGATTTTTTACTGTGCCTACTATTTAAGGATTCTCAGCTGGTGATAGGCAAGTCACAAATCTGATTAAATCAGTTATTTTAATTGTTTTACAGAATTTTAAACCTAATCAACTTTTAATTTAGGTATGAAAACATAGACCTGCCAAAGGTCGCCACTATGTAAAAGCCTAAATTTTTCAGATACATCAACATACCTAGTTGAACAATTTTACATGCATTTTAAATGAATCTGGCTTAAATGAACTATCTTTTTATTGTAGTTATAATCAACTAGACTTGAAGACACCTAGGTTTTCTGGGAAAACCTACCCTTTCCAAAAAAAATTACACAACCATCAGTAATGTTAAACATAAAAACTAAATAAAAGCAAACTTTTTAATTCTACAAATCATTCACATGGCTAATGCACGCATTAACTTCAATAGGAAAAAAGTGGTACATCATGAATTCAGTGAAATATTAAAATAAATATGTAATATTACATAAATAAAAAATGAAAATCTCCATGTCTAATCTTAGGATTGGTGGTAGCAGAATTAGCAGATCCAGAGAACCAACATTCACGGGTTGTGGCCTTGCGCTTCTGCTGTGATTCTGTGAGATGATATGTTGCATTGACGGAATGAATGGGTGAGGGAACAAGAAAACCCACGAACTCACAGCAATGTTTGCTACATTTCCCACTTGAGAAAAATCTAGGTGTGATCCCACTGGGGTTTGAACCCGGATAACCGTGGTGGGAGATGAGCAATATGACCACTGGATCACTGTGCCCCCATTCTCACTAATCAACTCAATTACTTTTCAGTGAATCGTTAACAAAACTCACAATTACATAATTGCATCTAAAAACAAAATTAACTGTTTGGGAAGTATATACAATGCTGACAAAATTAGTAAAATCAGAACCGGAACTTTATACACACTTGAGAATGTTTAGTAAAATTGTCAAATACTTAACCAAGAAATCAGAATTACATACTTCTTTATTTCACATAAATAAAAGATTAAAAGTACTTTTTTGTTTGTTTATAATTATATCAACTAGATTTGCTCCTTGCGAACCGAGCTAGTCATTAATTGCAATTGTTCCTTATTGTGTGCACCCCTTCATTACAGTTACAATCTCTGTGTACAGCTTCAGATTCATGTAATTTTTATTTTCAAATTTTACCTAATAGTGCCTTTATGTGTACCGTTTTACTTGATACGACTTCATTTTTCAACCAATTGTTTTAGCTCAATCTTTCCCTTATTTCAAAATCACCGAACATTTTTTAATCCGCTTTCTTACGACTACATATCTCTACCCCACACATAGCCACTCTCCAAACATAGCCCACTCTTAGGCAGGGCCTTTTCAGCAAAATGAGCCTTATTTTGCTATTCAGTCTTTGTTTTTCATACAAAAACTATTCACCTGAGATAGATACTACACGGAGGCAACCTTTTTTGTGTTTGACCCATAATATGTAGTTTTAAAAAATTATATCATTTGGGAGTTAAAAAAATTGTTTTTGTAAGAAGACACTTTTTTAAATTGATTGGGAATTATATAAGTTTTAAAATTTTTACATGTTTAAGGAAATTCTATAAATTTTTTTTTCATTTTTAATAAGTTAGTTTCTGATTATTTTACAGTATAGTATACTTTATACTTGCAATCTCAGTTTTCAAGGATAGACAAGAATCCTCCACGAGTATCGCTAGATCACTTTGAAAACAACCCTGAAATAAAATGCAAAAAGCAACATCCCCAAAACATTAAAAAAAAAATATTTTACTTCAGTAATGTAATTGAAATTTATTAAAAAAAATCATCATCACAGACTAATAACACATATTTTAAAATTAATTTAAATTTAGTCTTGCCACAGACATAATTTTTTGGGAAATGTTAAACTTTATCAGCATTTAAATAACTAATTTGTTTTTATTTTTACATTTACTTACTGGTGTTGGAAAGTTTTAAAATTGTCTGTAATACAGCTATTACAAATGCAAAATGTACTTTTTAAAGCTAGGTATTTTAAATAATGAGTTTAAACCAATTTTTCCCTTGCCTTTAAATTAACACTACAACAAATATCAAATCAACTAAAATAACATTTATTTGCAGTACTGAAACCATCTTACTAAACTATGATGTACTATTATTTCAAAGTGGACTATCCTCCTATTTCTCCGCTTAAAATTTTGAGATTTGTGATTTTTTTTGTACACATCTCTACGTTTGTCATCAGTTTGTCATAATTAATACTTATTAAAATAGGGTGAAAAATGGTCATGACCTTTGATAAGGATCCAACATTTGCCTTGAGTGATTTCAAGACACCATGGATAACTGATATCAAGATGGCCAAATCTTGCATGTATGTAAATGCCTTAAAAACCTCTGTGATATCCTCACCAGGATTGGCATGCTGTAGTGTTTCGTGTGTGCAGTGTTCGGTGCATAACAGTGTGCACAGGGAGTACTGATCAGCATTTTCCCACCCCTGCTGTGAGATATGTTTGTAATAACTTCTCTACTACCTTGCTGAATTTTCACCGGGAGTTCAGAATAACTCCGTACTGCCAACATATGATTTCTTCATTTTTTATTTATACATGTTTGTGCAACTGATTGTAACTTCAACAGCTCTGTATATCTAGCCATTCCAGCCCACGCAGGATCAGTGGAATACAACTAAACAAATAAAACCCTAGACCAACATGTGCCTAGGCATTACCTGTCTTTGTATTGTGATAATTTTTGATTGGTCATGCAAATACTTTCTGGATAGCAGGGGTAGCAATCAATGTTAAACATTGTTTGTGTAAAGTATACCTTCTATGACTTAACGAAACCAAACAGTAAATTGGTGTTTTTATTACCGGGAGTAGTACTAAAGTTACTACAACTAATTCACTCTACAGTTTGGTGTAACTCTACAATTTCTGTACCTTCTAAACTTTGGAGCAAAAGGTGGAAGTGAGAGTAACAAATTTTAATACGGGTTTTAATAATGTACATTTTTGACTTGGGTTATGCATAAGAAAATATGTGGTCTACAAATAATTATGTGATAATAATATAAGAGAAAATTAATAATTTAAACAAAATTAATTGGAAAAATAAACAGAACAATGTTATGTATCCAAGAGATTTATTATTTATTTTTCATATATAATTTTAAAAAAATAAAAAATAAATTTTATATCTTATTAATAATATTTTTCACTTAAAATTAATGGGGTAAGTTATAATATAAATTATGGTGATTATACTTTTCTCAATTTTAAGTTGATTCCTTCCTTTTATTAGTGCTTGAGTGTTAGGGTGGTAATATTTACACCCTTTGGACTTTTTACAACCTAAACTTTACTTTCTGTACTGATTACAGTTTTGGGTGCAGGAGTTGCAAATATAAGCATCATGCAAACAAAGCTTACATATTTGAAAAAATGCAATTGTGATTGCAGAAAAGTCTTAAGACTTCCTTTGTGTTACAATTTAATTTAAAAATTTGTTATTATTTCCCTATATTTTCTTCAGACCTATGATAGTTTTTCACAAATGACAGTGTGCTCCATAATAAGTAATTATACAGTTTCAAACTTAATGCTATGATTAAATTTACATTTAAAATTTTCATAGTGGGCTACACTATGGTTGTCTGAAAATAAAGTACAGGGCTATTAGATAACACTAACAATGTGACTACTTAATGGTTTATGATGGGATAGTCTATAATTTTTTTAAATTCTAATAGCACCATAAAATGTTTAGGGTGTAGCCCTATGGATTATATATTATTATTATATATATATATTTATTATATATTTGACTTAGAAATGTTTGAACAAAATTACCTAGTGATAGTGGTCCTGAAATGGTTAGTACTTTTCAACAAATGTTTTCACCCCAGTTGAAGACTTCACATGTTGTGCTGTGAAAAAAAAAATTATATATATATATATATAAACTCTTTTGAGTCTTAACTGTGAAGCTATGTACATTAAATATCTTTAAATATTTTGTACTGGAATTACATTTATGTACCTATAAATAAACTTTGTAGTTTTTTTATTAGACTTCTTGTCAACAATGAGGTTATTAGAGACAGTAAACAAATGACCATAGAAACAGGAATATTGTAACAGGTCTCAACCATGACCTATTGTAAGGAACTGTTCCAGCATTTTGCTGGAGTGATTATGGAAATCCAAGGATAAAATGTAATCTGAATGGCCAGATTGGATTGAACATAGGTTCTCTGGAATGCCAGTCCAGGGTCTTACCACCAAGCAAACCTTTTTCACTGCATACAGTAATCATCATACATAAAAGGCAGAGATAATAAGTATAGGCTTTGATCCCAAAAGAGATGCATTCAAGAATCCATAAATACAAGGAAATATGTGGGCAGAGAGAAGCATTGCACAGTAACTTAAACTTCTTGCATCAGAATTTTTGTTTGTAATAAAGTGGCCTACTTATTTTTATGTATAGATATTCAGCAGTATAAAAAAATCTAACTTTTTGTTTCTTGAAAGGTTTTGAGTTGGAAAGTAAACATTTTGCAGATGAGATGGCCTCTTCTCAAGCAGTTTAAAACCTCAAAAGGGTTAGCTAATATATTTTTATTGTATTTTATTCATATATAGTTAATTGTTTTTGATTAGTGATGATTTTTATAATAAGTGAATATATATATATATATATATAATTCCTTGACTCAGACAAAAATATGTTGACAACCCATAGTCCATCTAGGATATTCAATGCTATAGAAACTCTTGAAATTTGACTTGCTTAGTCAGGATGGAGGTTAAAAGCCGAATGTGGGTATTATGAAATGTACTTGATTTATATTAGTGCAAATAATGAAGTGGAACAGATTTGCATTAAAGTGCTTGGGACTTAGATAATTGTTTTCCATAAGTTGAATGTAAAAATAATTTTAATATATAAATCAACATATTAAATTTTTATAATGAAATTTGTCTGAAAAATTGTGGTTACTTGGTAGATTTGTTTTCCCTGATTCGGTTAGGCAAAATTGCAATCAGTGGCACATATGCTGCTTATGTCATTCTCCTACCGTACTATACGAATTACGGGGGGGGGGGGGGGGGGGGGGGGGCACTTGCACTTGCACTTGCAAAATCGTAACTGTGAAATGGAAAGGCTAACTTTACCCTCCCCTCAACTCTTTTCCACCCTGGGAATCCTACAGATTTTCATCAATGCTGCTTGACTTCCAGTATTTACTTGTGTATCACAGCACACCTCATTTATACCAATATGCAACATACTTTTAACTCTCAAGTACTCTTAAATCTGATTTTAAAAGCCTTAGTCTTTTTAAAATTAAAAAAAAAAATAAGTTCCCAGGATAATGTGTCAAATACATGTATGTCTAATCAGTTGGCTGAGTTATAAGAGCTTCTGACTGATGAGGCAAAGGTCCCAGGTTTTATTCTTAGCTGGATTGGGAAGTTTTTGGTTTCTTAACTGGGTGTTATAGTCTATCCACCCCCATACTGCAGAATGCAGTGGCGGACCATTGTAGAATCATTTCGCCTTGTACGCCCCAATCAGGCTATGGCCATGGCAGTGGCTGGAGAGTCAAACCTGCATTCTGGCTGATCAAATCATTATCATACTTGGTTTTGCTAACAGAAATATCACTGCCACAGCAGAATCTCGTATTTATACATGGTCCATAATATTTGTGAAATTAAAATTTGCTTTGAATCTCACATATTCAGACCTTTGTAATGAAATACCGACGCTTGCCTTGCAATCCGCGGCTATCCTGACGAGTTGCAAAGGCACTTTCGGGGCGGACGAGCTCCACCCAATGCTCCAGCGGCGTATGCAGCGAGCGGAAAGCGAGAAGACGGTCCCTCCGAAAACTCGCTGCGGCACTCGTCCGGGATCGTCACGCGATGTCTGGTTTCTGATAGACTTACTGAAGATATATTATTAGTAAGGGAACTGGTTGCATTGAGCGCCTTAAAAATTCATCGTAAAACCTGGAGTAATGTCGATCAACCACACGCACATAGATAGTCCAGTGATAACAGAGTACAGAACACGTGTTTCCCTTGGGCGTGTCACGATACGTATCTATGTATATAATCGTAAACACAAGTGTACACTTTTGAATTTCGCCGGAAAAAAAAAATGTAATTTGCTTAGTTCCCCTACATGCTAGGGCCATACCAGTATAATGGTTTAAAAAAAAAAAAAACCGTAACCATAAGTGTGGTTACATAAGCTACTTAAACCAACGTAGCGCCTTTGTCTTTGCCGTGAAAAGTGTAATTCCCAACCAGAATGAACACCACCAACAGCCACACCGACCCCCGACAAGCTCAACGACCAGACAGCGCAATAGTCATCATAAGCTTTCTACAACTTTCCTAACTTCCCACGTAATTGCATATCATAATTCTACCAGTATCAAATGGCTTACGTCCGTAGTTTTAAGTCCATTCTGGACTTAGAATATTTTCCAGCTATGGCTGCAGACTATTACCTGAAAATATTCTATCACCAAGCGGCTTGCCTTGAAGAAATTCTAAGTCCAGTACTGGACTTATTTTTTGGCTTATATACCCATATATCACATGGTGGTGATGACGGGCAGCGTGAAGTCCTTGGTTGTCGGTGTGGCGTCGCAATGCCCTCACGAAGAGAGTGACTCCGGGCATCTCCTCGGAGGCAGACTGCTCCCATGCCTCTCAGGTGACCCCCTTATATACTCGAGGTCTGCGAACCTCAAACAATCTAGAATTTTTTCGGTTTCGGCCAGCTAAGATGGCCGACTTCCTATGACGTCACTTCTGCCACTGGAGGGTTTTTTAAACAGCGGAACACTTCTTTCGCTCCTGTACGTCGGATGGCCTATACGTCAGGCACCAACTGCTTCGCCGGAAGTCTACCTCGCAGGCTTCGAAGATGCCAGGCCACATATCGCCGATATGGTCCACTAAAGATGAGTTGGGGGGATGCACTTCACCCCATAACATAGTGTTTGCATTTTATGACAATGTTTTTAAGGTACACACAATATCAAAGTTGCGTAATATGTTATGGTCTTGGCTTCCTATAAAAAGACTTTGGCGCAGGCGTGAGCCAGGGTGGTTTAAAAATACTATTTTTTATGTTTATTTTACAAAAGCGAAACATTTATGCTGGCATAAATAATAAAAAATGTGTTTACAAAATTGTTTCAATATGAAATAAAACATTTAAAGTACGATTGTCATGTATTGATTTTGCTTACTGAATGAGTTCGTGTCATGTAAATGTGTAGTGTAGCTTTATATATTTAAATTTCTCATGCTTTCTTTACTTATTCAAAGTTGTTTTAGGCTTTTATAACTCAAATTTGAAAAAAGTGACTTCCCCCCCTATTTTCATGAGTTTTAACATTTCACCAAGAACTGTTGTAGGAAAAGAAATTCGAGTGTTTGTATTATGTATCTTTAATTTCTAGAGTTCTTCTAAAACGTCTTTACATATGAAAATTTGGCGACAGTGGTTTGGCAATTCATTATAACATTTCAGCACTATGTGAAGTGAATGTGTTTGCCATAGTGACTAATGGTATTCTGAGTGTAAAATTAATTTTTTAATTCAATAATTCAAATTCATTATTTACCAATTGTAAGGGGTTTTGTTCGAGTATTTTAACAGAACTTACGGGATGTATAACCAGATTAGTAGAGGAAAATTTTTATTAAAATATATTTTAGGCCTTGGGCTTCTACGTTATGTTTTCAGTGAAGTCATTAGACGGACACGTATTATAAACTTTATGCAGGTAAATTGGAGAAAGAATCAGACATTGTCTATGTTAAGGAGCCATTACAGCATTTGCTTTGGAGTGATTTCGTGAAGCATGGAAAAACAAAATCGGGCTGGAGTGGAATGGTATTTGAAATTAATTGTAAAAACATTTAATAAAAAAACTAAACAACCATTATTTTTTTTAATGCCATGGAACATATTAATAGGCTGTCTATAAAAATAATGGCTTAAGTATAATATATACATACATTATTAACAACCTTTATATACCAAAATAACGAGAACAATATTAATACCTAAATTCTTACGGACGATGAATGACATTTCTTTTTGAGACTATATATTTAATTTATAACTTGAAACTGAAAATTATAAAAAAATAAGTCAAACTTTGGCCCAGAATTCTTTTCTTAACACAATTGATAAACAACATTAAAAAATACATTTTTTCCTATGCCTGTCTCTAATTTAGTATGTGTGTGTTACCCATTAACTTAGTTTATACCTATTAATTTAGCTGGTTTTTATAAAAAAAATTTTCTTTCTGTATTCAGATTATTAATTTGACAAATATTCGACCAAAATTGGTTCAAGCAGTTAGATGGATACTAGTGTACAGTCATACTAAATATAGTTACGCTCATTACTGACTTAATGATTTCGTAACGCTGTAGGCTGTATAATTTTTATTGCTCTTTGCTAACCTGTATCTCCTAACATTGCGACCAAGTCCGTGGCCCAAATCTGTTTCCATGCGCTTACAATGTAACATTTTCATTGCTCTTTGCTAACCTGTTCCTCCTAGCATTGCTGCCGATTCCGTGGTGCAAAGATAATAATTAATTTGACTACATCTTGGTGTTGGGGTAAGCCATTTTCCTTCACATCATAAGTGAGTTAAGTATCTTAAAAGTTTACTGTGTGTGAATGATCATGTGTTTGACCATTATCTTTCCATATGTATGCCTATTATCTTCCCTTATGCCGCTCTGTGTTCGAATGATTAATGTCATAAGGTAGATGAATGGTCTTTCCTTTTTTGTTATCATCTTTATATACAATAAAATTGAAATGCATATTTTACTGTGCAATATATCTTCACACGATAAACTGTATGTGGCTTCGTCACGATAAAGAGTTGCAAGTCAAATGAAAGTGTATATCACCTAATAATAATAATAAACATGCTACATACAAATATTAAAAAATATATGTACTTTTAAATTATATACCTATTTTAGTGAATGATATTGAATACTGTTCCATATGATTAAAAACATTTATTTATTGTGAATATTAGTGATAGAAATTATGTTAAAAATATTTCAAGTGTACATTCAAGTGTGTTTATAATAATAAGTGAGTTTATGTTTCCGTAAGTATACCTAGTTTATTTGCATTACAAACAATAAATTTTTACATTATAATTTAAATTCAGTGTGTTTTTTTATTTTTTATTGATAATTGAAATTTATCTCGATTATTTATATAAATTTAGTTATTAATTTTATACACGGATTTATATTAATATTTAATAATGTGTATTTAATTAAATTTTTTAATTTGATTAAATTTAAACTTTACCAACCGTATTTGTAATACAATTCCAGTCTTTTTTATTATTTGATTTATATTAATTATTTGCATGTAGAATTAGTCAGTTTTTTTATTATTTTTAATTCGGAGCGTAAAAGCCACGAATCATGGAATGGCGTACCCACAAGAAAGGACAGTGGCTTACCCCCGAGGAGGAGCAGAGGTGGACTTAAGTAGCAGTCACTCACTGACTTATCAAACACAGTAAATTAAAATAAACATTCAGAATCGATTTGTTTTCATTATTAATTATTTATCTCGATTATTTTACTAAATAAAATAATTAATTTTATACACTTTTATATTAAACCTATATATAGTTGCGCTCATCACTGACTCACTGACTTTGTAACGCCAAAGAGATATGCATACCTTAGAAACAAGCGTATCACGAATCACACATTAGCATACTCCATAGATATAAGTATAAAATAGAAAATTTGAAATGTAACAAATAGAAAATGGAAATACAATAGGGTAACATTTTAAATAGGCTACAGCTCCATAAGTGGAACACGCCTTCATTATTAAATTTAATTTTTGTTATATTCATGATTTTTTAATGTGTGCGCTTTATGAATAACTATGCTAATAATCACTAAAAAGGCTTTTATATATAAAAGTTTAGCTCTAAACGAAAAACGGTGAAAAGTTTCTTTTTTTTTTTAAATCTAAGATTACGTCACTGAGAATCTTGATTTTTTGCATTTTGTACTTACGCCCTATCGAAAATCTTTGTTGTTATTGTTGAAATATATTTTATGTGATTGATTTTTATCTTTTATTACTTAAAAAAACCGTTGGTATGTTTGTCTTTTATGTATATTTGTTCGTACGTCAGAAAGGTTTTTGGCAGACATGCTTTTTTGTAATAACGCCCTTTTGAATTTTTATATTTAATTCTTTTTTTGTGGTCACTTCTTGCTGCTAAAATTATCGGAAAATAACACAGAAATATCAGGAATGATTTTCATTTCTACATTATCAAAAGAAATGTAATTTTTAATAAAAATTTCATGTATATTAAATTAAAGTGTTATTTTCATAATTTTTCAACGAGCGCCTTAGGCGCCTTACAACCTAGTTTTAAAATATATTTTAAACGTTACTTTTTGCTATATAAATAAATATTATATTGCTAAATATATTTTTGGCTCTTTATAATATAACGTAAATAATAATTCTATGTGAAGATGTGTACCGTTTTAACATTTTAATATATATTTTAAAAAAGCTAGTGTTTAGTCAATTTTGATTATTATTGCGTATTAAGGAAAATTGATGGAAGTTGGATGATAACCTTTAACATTTTATCTAGCCATATTTTATATAATCATTAATATCTCGAAAATATGCATAGCTTGAAAATAAAATCATACACCAAATAAAGTTTCTATTTTTATAATAAGGAACATCCATTGAGAATTTATACCATGCATCGTTATTAGTTTATATAATATGGTATTCAAACACTTGTACTTAATCAATTTGCAAATAATTGTTTATTTACTCTAGTCTTCAGTATAATTTAATTTCAGTATGATTCTGTATAGTTTACATGAATCCGGTGAAGACTGGTTATTTTATTTTAACCTTTCTGGTTAATGGATTTTATTGAAAAATTTGCTTTTGTATGGTAGGTATTTTCTTAGCAAATGTTAACTGTGGCAAAAACTGTCTGATGAACACGTGAACTTATTGTTTTCAACAACGGAGTGGTCAGTGGTAAAACACTTGCCTCGCGCTCTTGAGGCCCCGGGTTTGAATCTCAATCCGGCCATACTGAATTCTGTATCTGATGGTTTCCCCAAATCACTCAAGGCAAATGCCGGGATTGTTCATTATTCACGCCATAGCCGATTCCTCTCCCAATATCAATGGTTTTTACTGCGTTTCTCTGTAATGGTCCCAATTTTAATGCCTAAATTACATGATTTGTAATAACTACAAAAAGGAATGTCGCATACGAAAACATTCTGCGAAAAAACGTTTATATTTTTCATGTTCTGTAAAGTTGACCCGTAATATGAACATCAGAATATTCAGAATTCTTAATATCAGTTTGTCATGAATTGAAGTAATTGGGATATTATTTCATCTGTTAAAGACTTTTTGGGTAATTTATACATTTCATATTTCAAAATACTTCTTAGCAAATGAAGACTCGTAAAATGAGTTCTTTAAAGGAACCCCTAATTCTGTAGATATATATTTATATTTATATATAAGCTGAGGAATTCAGCGTGGAAAACATCATGGCTAGCAGCAGTTCGTTAAGGAACATCTACATTGCTGCTTGGAGCGGCGATGTCTTTTTTTACTTATGGAATTTTAGAACAATGATAAATTATACGAGATGAGTAGTGGATATTTTGACTTGTCACTACCAGGAAATTACTCGAGTTCTTCGGAGTATGCAAGGACTTTTATACTGGCTAGTGTTTTATAGGGACGGTCCTATTTTTCATTATCTTTCTTGAAAAATTCCAGTGTAGCAAACATAAAATTATTCATACCACCGTTAGAAAGAAAAAATAATATTTGTTTCCTCATGTATATTAACTTTAGCTTATTTCAGGACATAAAAGTAGAAATTAAATAAATTTTAATAAAAAAATTAGACTTTCCACTTAAAATAATAAACACATAAATTAGTGCCGTATGTATTTTTCACTATCTTTCTTGCGTACTAGCTAAGTTTGAATAAGTGTTGACTTTCAAGCTCAAGAAAGAGGTCCCTTGTGTATTGTGAATAACGGCACAACACAGAATTTGCACCGTTGTTTTTTTTTAAAAAAAGAAGTAAATATCTTGTACGTAAATGAAAATGACGGATGCAAGTACATTTGAGTTGGCTTTACGTTGCAAGGCGTCGGTGCCAATGACAGTCTGTGTCGTGCAAGCTGTAACATGTCAAAATGTGACAGTTCTGCAAAGTAGTACCAGTTATACCAGTTCCAAAATGTCACTTCCAAGCAAAAAAAAAGTGTAACGTAGACCATTTGAGAACTGTCAAAATTGAGACAAGTTACATGACACAGACTCTAGTCCCTTCTAATAAGGCTCTAGAGCTGTTATCGTGGCAGACGCAGTTGGGACACTGTTGGAGGGGATATAATATCAGTGTGCGTTGTAAGTCTGGGTTTCAGTGCAGAAAATAATTGATATTTCGTGACTTCTTCACCAAAACACGCTTAGTGTTATATTAGAACTTCATAGCGGTCTCTCACATCGTGTTGAATATTTTTTTTCTTTTTATTTCTATCATTTTGTCCGCTCACTTGTTCTAGTGTTTAACGTGTGTGGCTGGTGGGCCAAGGGGCCTGGTTAGATTTCCGGCCAATTAGGTGATTTTTCAAACCTTCTCCCTGGGTTCAGGACTGCGTGTGTGCGACGTCTCTTTCAACTTAATCCCGCGGAAGGCAGTGGTAAACCATCGCAGAATCATCCTGCCTCGTTAAGCATAGGGATGTCACGGCACCCAGTAATTGGCTGAAACTACTCCTGTAAATTGATCATGGTAGCTGTTTGCATTTTGTTTCGTCTCTTTTTTTTAAACAAATCTAATGGCGATAAAATGTCTAATAATCATTATCACCTGCGTGATATTTTACAGCTCGAAAATTACATTAGAGAAATTGGTGATCCAGGAACAAATGCAAGAGAGCTATCTGATTTTCAATTACAGGAATATTCGTTAATAGTTTTCTAAGAAAATAAAATAAGCTACACACAGTTGTTAGACCTCACCCTAAATGCAATACTTAAAAAAAAAGCGTTTCTGTTGGAGTACCATTTGTGAAGGAACTCGCATGCCATTGTTTAAATTGTTTGATTTCGACAGTTCTATAAGCAAATTGTAAGGTAGTGATGGCGCCATATGCAGAGGACAAGAATATGTATGTCATTATTAGTCTATGGTCCACCTTACTGACGCGAATGAATAAAGCTTTCTGCAACGTCCATCGCCCACATGTTCATGTTCATGTTCGTTAGAATTCGACTCACAAACTTCAGCTGCAGGTTCATAACAAAACATAATAATTTGAAAACATGTGTACGAAACATGTGTATAGACATTCAGTGTTCCGTCTTAAATACTTTTCTTGGGTAGCACTTTAGACTATAATTATAATATATTTTTTCAACAATTTGTTTTGACTTATTTTTATTCCATGACACAAACCGGAAGTCAAAGCTCGGTGGAATTCTGACTCGTACTATATATTGGCTTTGGATGGCGAGCGCATGTATACCTTACATTACTTATGGACTGCGTTGGCTGAGTAGTAATATCCGGGTTTGATTACCGGCGGAATAAAGCTCGAATTGTTCTCAACATGGCTGACGTTGCTGTGAGTTGATTGGTTTTCTTGGGGTGTTTCCGTTTCTCCCAGCACATTCTATCGTTGCTCCACGCCAAGCTCATTGTACCTCGTGCATCATCGTGGCAGTAGGACCTCACGTCTGTTCCTGTGGGAGGATAGCCAGCTCCTATGTCAGCTGTGTTAAACCTGCCGCAAGCAGGAAACTTGGCTCTTCAGTTTTCCGATGTATGCCTTTTTGCTAGTTTCTCCTTCGTAATTTAGAACATGAAACTGTATTTACTTTTTTAGAACTACATAATTAATGTTTATGTATGTGATTGTTCTTTGACATGATGCTTTATTCTTTTACCGTAAACCCGACATGTTTTTTTTTTTAAATATGAATCTATAGCATGAAGTACAGCTTCAGTATTGAATGTTAAGGTTCAGCATGGCATATGATCTATTTCTGACTTCGAGGCTCAGCATGGCATAGGATCTATCTCTGACGTTATGTTGAAGTCAACAGTCTTAGACTAGTGTAATTAGTATGTCAGTCGATTCCCCCATGACATGATTCGTTATTATTATGTCGGTGGTTTTAGACGGTAACCTGTTAGTAAAGTTACTAGGCTGTTTTGAGTTTATCAAGCTTAGGAAGATGATTATGCCCTACCTAGCTAAAAGAACTGGTCAAAGTAACCTGTATTTAAATTATTGCGAAAAAATTGAAAAAAAATCAAGATGACATAGCCTAATCACCCTTCTTTAGGGAAGACAACACGTGTGTGAACATACAGAAAATTCTCGTAGTAAGGGATATTAAATACCACTGTAAATCATCCTCAGTGCGGCCATGGTAGTTTACGCGTCGTGCTCATGTGGTGAAAGTCCTGGCTTAGATCCCAAATAGAGGCGATCCAAGGCCCCTCCTTTCTCTCTTCTGATCGCGACTGCCTTCTGGTCGCGACTGCCTTCTGTTCGCGAGTTACATTGGGTTAAATTATTATTTTTTTTGTTGTGAAAACTAGTAAACACATTGGTTCCTGAACTCGAGATTCTCACTAATCCCAACGCTCAGATTTGTACGTTGAGTCGGTAGCCATGTCCTGTTGCCGTAGGACTTTGTGCATGATCGTGTGACGTAACGCCCTAACATACATGCTTCAGTATTACAACATAAACATAATAAGATAATACGGTTTTGGAAAAAATATATATTGTCATACTAGAAACTTTTTAAAAATAGAATTTCCAAGTCTGTCAGTTTAGAAGCTAAATAAATTTTTAGATACCTATTAGAAATGTATGTCAACGTTTATATTTGTCAGTGTCTATTTACCAAACAATTATTTAATAACGTCTATAGTGCGCGAGTAACACCTTTTTAGCTTCTTTTTTTTTTCTTTGAACACATTTTTATTCGGTTATTAGGGACGTTGTTTAATAGCTGTTTTAGGTTTTGTCAATTTTCGCATTATTCCCCAAACTCGTTTTTATTTTAACTATACAGGATTTTCCTTTCGTGTGTTCGTCTCCTATTACGTCTGCGAAAATCCAGAGTAGAAATAACCTCACTTACTAACAAGAGATGATTGGAAACAGCCCACAATGCATTTTCCAACAGAGATCGGTCAGAGTCAAGTTAACATAAAACATACTTAGCAATGATTAAGGGGTGGGAGCGCAGGATACAGTTTTGGAACGCACCCACCTCTTGTCCTGGCCCAAAGGCTCCTCGTATTATGTCTGTTCACGAGGTCCTCGTTCTGGCCGCTAGCAGCTAGCTGTCCATCTCTTATGTTGGGAGAGTTTCAAATCTGCCCGGGACCCAGCATGTCAATGGTTTCGGGCGTGCTACTATTGCTATAAAACACTGGCGATTCAGTACGAGGTTGTGAATGCATTTGTAGAGTTATTCTTGGCAGGACGTTAACCCCGCCGAATGCATTCCACCGCTGCTTCATCTTATTGTTTCCTTCATCTTATTGTTTCCTTCACTGTCGACATGTCGTCAAAGGAGAGGGATAGGAACCGAAATACGTTATCTTCGACTCAACGTTTTTTTTTTGGCCATAACAATTTCAGTCGTTTCATTTTCAAAATTGGGCCACGTTAAAACTCAGTCTATAATTTAATGAAATTCCTGAAGGTAATTGTGACTGGCTGGTACAAATAGTTTACTCTGTGAAGTCATTGGCCTTTAGTATTAAATTCCTTTTTTTTTTTTTTGGAATGACTAGAAGTGTAATGATAAGGTAAATAGACACTATATTATAGTCTTTGAAAATATATTTATGTGTAATATCTGCTTTAACAAAGGCATCTTTTCAATATTAAAATTATAAGTGTAATAAGTATGGCATGAAAACTTTTGAAACAAAAGTGACGTCTTTCAGTGCCTATATCTCTCACATTTAACTTATTTCACCGTTTCACAGCCCACCACCTCTTGCTCTACTTCCCCCACGGTCAAACCTAGTGGGAAACATGGTGAACGTAGTTGCGACTTTGAGTCGGTCAGTTTTTTTCTTTAGTTTTCCGTACTCGTTCTATCACTCAATGCTCCAATCTCATTTCAAGACTTCTCATCGTCCCAAATGACCGCGATGTCTACGAAACGTTAGGCTTTAATTCTTGTACGTCACGTTAGGCGAGTGCTGTATGTATGTCAGACCATTGTTTTTCACAGTTCGTGGTACATTTTAACCATTTTGTTTTACCGTAGTGAACGGATAAATTTAATGGTTTGCGTGCTGGAGGTAGCTTTTTATTATTTCTACAATTTCCTCACATGACGTTTCGTTATTCTGAAACAACTAATTATCCTTGACCACATGAGTGCAGTTGCAGTTATGTGACACTGCGTTTTGTGATTCGAACAATGACTTCCCTCACTTCTATAACTCTCAAGTACCTGTTGCTGTAGCTGGCGTGCACACACACAGACAAGTCGGAGGCTAGATTTTTACTTCACTCAGAGTGGGGATCGTTCGTTTTTTTTAAGTATAAAAATATGTTCGCTAAAGATTGAAGTCTATTTTATACTTGGCTATTATAATTTTTGGACCGAAGTCTCAGCCAGGAGAGTTGTTTTACTAATTAAATTTTTTTAGGGATTTCCAAGGTTCCCGCAGTAAGGGAAAAATAGGAAAACCGGGAAATCCCAGGAAATATAAAACACGTCTGAAAACGTCAAAAACTTGAGGAATATGACAATATCTGAATTACAAAACAGTACCAGTACTTTTTCATTCTCTATGTTTTAAATGAATGCATTTAAACCGGAATGTAAGCAAACAAACATGTTAGTTTTAAAGCAGACAAGGAAAATAATGTTAGGTGGGGCAGGGAAAACTCAGGAGAATTTGCTGAAGTAAGTTTGGGAACCCTGATTGAAGTACTAGTTTGGAAAGTTTGAGTGGGTCGATCTGACGCCTCCTACCACGGGATGAAAGACAGATTTTTCGTACTTTCGAAACATGTACACTAAAAATAATTGTGTAATCTTACACAAAATGCATGTGGCAGCAGTGTCCACGGACGTTATTGTAATTTTACGCGTACACTTTTGGTAGTATTTTTACTTAAACACGAGAATAAAAATACACGAACACGTGTAGGTGTAAAATTACAATAAAAGGTGGATACTGTCACGTACATTTAGTGTAAAATTACAATTCCTATGGTTTGGTAAAATGTGCCATAGCTGTTGGGTGTACTTTTAATCTTTGTTATATAAATTTACAAATGCATGCATTTGTAAATTTACTACAACTGCAAGTTAATCTTACTACATCATTGACCAAATTTACAATAGTACAATAATATTCTCAGTGACCTAGCGAACCCACAATCTTCTGATTGTTAGTCAAGCATCTTAATCTCACGACCATTGTGCACAATATATATCATGAAGAAATAGGAATGCGACTTTTGTAACCTAATATAAATGAAATGTGTTTTCGTCAGCTTAAATAGTAAAATAATTGGATTTTTTATGATGCATTGATCGTTGTTAATTTACTGTGACAACTTTTATGCACTTTTACAATTACGTTTGTTTTTTATGTTACTTGTAATGATAGAAGATAAAACCTAGGTTCACCCGGGTTATCTTAGAATTATCCAAATTTGTTACATAAAGTCCGGATAATCACTAAAGTAAATTTGAATCCTGCGTTTACCTGTGTACACCTAGGTCTACCCATCGCCAAGTAATCGTAGGACAGGTGTTGGCGTCATTTTTGAGTACGTGGCACAAAACGCGCGGACGCCGACATCCCCCACGCCATTCAATGACAATACCACTGACAAAGCATGGTAACATAAGTAGGCGAACTTAAAATTGGTTGGTCATACGTTCATACGTTCTTGTGCTTAGCCAATCGTCGCCTCATAACTGCACACACTAAAAATACCGTTCATTAATATTTATTTAACTAGTGTTTTTGGCTTTTTAATGTTTTAATTTGTTTTTGTGGCGTATAAGAATGGACAATAAGCTGAACTGAAAAATCTTAGTAAAAACCTGTGGTAAATTAGTGACTAAAATAATATAACAAATTTACACAATAGCTATTCAGTTGATGTTCCGTAAACAGCGACTGATCAAGAGTTCTGACCGCCCTAGCTAGGTTAATGAGGACGCGCTCCCGCCAGGTGTGTGTGTGTGTTACGGTCGGCCTAAAGAGTAGTATATTAGTTTTGACTTTGTTTACTAGTGTGAAAATTTTAACATGGTTCATACTACCTATAAAAGTTTTCAGATCGATCTGCAAGCGAAACTAACGTTGTCCTTTAATCTGCATGACATTCTACCTTAGGGTGGCAAACCATTTTTTTTTAGCTGACCGTACATAAAGGCAAAGCACCTCACGCATTATACGACCAAAATCACAAGTGACTGCAGGCTACCAAGTAGAAAAGCAAATCCATGTAGTGTTTGGCCGCATGACTTGTATTGGCTGCAATTATGGTAGATTAATAGTGCATGCGAAGACAATATTTTGCGCTCCCCCCCTCCCCCCGATCCACGCGCCCTAGGCTGCAGCCTAATTAGCCTAAGGGTTAATCAGGCCCTGTCCGTAAACGTTCTAGTGGGAAGTGAAAGCTTTGTGAGTGAATAAGAATTAAAACGTCAGTTTTATTTCCAATGTAGACCTACATATACAGCTTTTTTTCGTGGTTTAGGCCGTTGTTGTAGTTGTGGTTTTGGTAATGTTATTTAGATTGTAATATGGCATTAAGAAAGGAATATTCGTAATTATTACCTACATATCCCTGATAAAATCATGGCTTCAAATAAATTTATGACGCACATACACTATTTATAACTAACTATGCACGTAACATACTACAGTATTCTACTTATAACTAACTTAGCACGTAACTTACTACAGTATTCTACTTATAACTAACTTTACACTAACATACAATATTATAACTAGCGTATGTGAATTTACGTTTTATTACTTTTTTGTGCCAAAATTATGCCATTAGCAAAGCACGCATAAGAAGTGAAGTATATACAATTTATTTATTCGTGCGGAAAAGAGTTATTGATTTGTGCAATTAATCACTTTTATGTGAATAATGTGATTGAAAATGTAAAAAAGACGTGTAGACTTCAGGGGTTAGCTTTATAAGTGTAATTTATTTTTAGTATGTGAACACTGTGTTTTGAAATGTTAAAGGACTTATAGAGACTGTTGAAAAGCCTTTATAAGTGTAATTTATGTTCGATTAGATTGTTTTTTTCCTTCCATTTTATTCAACTGGAGATCGTGATTTAATATCATGCCAAAAATAATTTGAAAAGCAGATAAGAGGTATTATCAAATTCAACGTGGGAATAAACTGCCAAAAGAGGTGCCAAATGTTCCAGTGAACGGATGCGAGGGTACAGAGCACGGAAAAAGTTTTTTTTTTTTTTCCATTTGAGATCATACCCGCATCCTTACTAATCTGAATTGTTATATCTTGTTCAATTAAAAACACTAATAATTTATCTCTGTATATACCTAATAAGCAAGAAGTTTCACTTCTGTCGCGCGTGGACCCCACACACACCTTTTTTTCAATTGGTAGATCTATAGAGAATTTTTAGTCTATTTATAGTTAGTCGAGTTGTGAACAGTCAAGTGGAAGAGTAGTAGACCTACAGTGCAATATGGCCAAGAGCTAGGTAGAATGTAAGAGCTTTTTATTTTTGTAGAATTTTAAAAAATTAAAGCTGAATTCTACTGTGTTGAATTGCGGCAGATAGCTTTATAAGTTGTTTAAAAGTAAAAACATTTCAAATATTTTGAAATTTATTCTCTATTGCTTTTTTTGACTTTGCTGTAATATTTCAGAGAGTAACGAAATTTGAAAAGGAAAAAATAATTTTGAGTAAATTTCTGAGGTCAAAACAAGGTCACAAAATTCTATTTTGTCGTCTGCTCTAACTCACCTTTTTTTAAATCCGTTTTCCTGAGCTCTCAAATTAAACTAATTTGATGTTTGCGATGGCCGTACGCGTTGCCAAGGAGTTGGTATTGGCCATGTTTCACACCCAACCCATAGCATGACGAATAAATTTTGTTCCCTGATTGGGTCATAGCCTGAGGTAATCCTGATGTACATTCTAGTTAACATTTTATGTGCATAAATATTTAGTGAAGACGTTAAGCTGGGTGTATATATATATATGTATATATATAACGCTAGTAAATGTAAATCGGAATGTGGTTTTAGGTAAGAGTTTATATACTAATGACGCTTTGATTGAATCCCTTTTAGCACAATGCATATTTATAGACTGACTTCATTATCGCATTCCGAATGTTTTTCATTGTTGTTGGATCATAGTCAATTGTGGTCTTTTGAAAGCCCCGTTGTGTTTCCTCTCCGTGTCCTCTATTTATATAGTGTTCTTTCTGTCACGTCGGTGCTATGTCACGTTCGTAGTGACTTTATCCATGTGCTGGTCACGTGGAACGGTGAAGTTTGAAGAAACATTTATGTTGAACTATTCCACCAATGCTCGCCCAGATATGCATAAACTGTTTCATTTGCCAGTTTGAGCCGATGTGGGCCCACGTGCTGACTCGAGTCAGTGCCATCATTTCTTTGCTCCAGATCAGAAGACACTGCTTCTTTCGCCATATTTGGGTTATCGCATTTTCATGCCACCATTTTTTATTCAGACAAACTTCTTCAGATGTTCATACTTATAAGCATCACATTTTGTGGTCTGTAGTAGATTATGTCGTCAGATATATGCTTGTGTTATCTGCAATTTCTAAAACATCACGTAAATATTCGTATTCACACTTTTTGTTTGACCAATTGCGGCTTGGTATCTCACAAGTCGATTGGCTGGGTTTCCACAGCTGGTAACGCATATAAATATGCTTTAATAATTTCATTTTCGAAGTATTTCTTTATAAAAATCTGGAATTAGCGAAAAAAGAAAAAGAATCTATTTGTTGGATGAAGCTTAGCCTTATATGAGGAGCAAACAGTAGCTTTCTACATCTTGAACATATGAAAGGAATATGTATTACCCTTGTATAAAATAGCCTTAAATGTTTTATTAATAAAAAATATTAATATTAAGTATGTATATATAGAATATACCTGCAGTTAGAATGTGAGCAAATTCTTCTTTGTGATATAAAACCTAAGTATTTCTTTACTAATGCAGACATTTTTATTCTTGTAAAATGGTTATTTCGCGATTATTATTTTTTAAGAGTTCCTTACTGCAGTAGCGGACCCATTACCAGAAATATTTTCATTGGGTTCACTGAAATTAGTAAAAAATGGTTGTCATTCTGACTATTCAGGCATTTAAGTTTTATTTTGACAGATGTAATATTTATCAAACTTTTTTGTAATTTTAAAAAGTTTTTGTTGTGTCTCGTAAGTGAGCTTGCACAGAGAAAAAAAAGAATATTTAACCAGACAAATATTGAATCTAGAACTTAGGCTTTTGTGGCTACTACTTTTTGGGTCTCTGTCTTGAGGCCACGTAGATCAAAATGATTTGTCTTAAGTTTAGATATGCCTTGTTGCAGCCATCCACATGGGTGAGTTAATAACGTGTGAAATAATTTATTAGGATTTACTATACACAAATATATAATCCTGTTTTCTTTAGTAAATCATTTTGAGAATTTGAAATATTAATAAATTGATATACTGTACATTGAAACAGTAAATACCAAATTTAAACTACATTTTAGTTGAAAATATTTTTGTGTGGTTTGTGTCAGACTTACTGAATGGTTTATAATGTTATAATACCAGTATGTTAAGATTTAAATATTCGTAAACAGCTTATTTTCGACACAAAAGTATTACTTTCTTTCATATGTTCATATGCCTATTGTTTGTTAATTTAGTTAGCATGCTTGCGTGGCTCACTCTGTAAGACGATTGACGGATGGTGTGGTATTTTTCTGTTTTAATGTCGGTAGAGTAGTCAATTGGTTCGTACCTTTGATAAAATATGAGTTCCCTAGAAATGTCTCACGATACAGTAAAAACGTAGCCAGAAGTGCGATTGCACAAAGGCAACGGTGGACGCTGACTTTTTATTCCTTGAAATAATTTGTTGCGCACAGAATCAGGAAAACCGCAAGCATGAATAATTCATTTTTGGCGATAAATATGAAGATTCTGTCCTAATTTTAATTGTGATCCGATAGCACGATGCGCGGTGACTACCCCACATGTACTCGCTTCCAAGTCTGACACGGCAGTATCTTGTGTTCACGCCTTGAAGTTACGAATTGTCGGGAGTAGCTTGCTGTGAAATAGTTAGTCACTTTTACTTCACCTTCGCCATATTGCAGCACCCAAAACATTGCGAAAATGGTGTCGTGATCTCGCCTGATGATGGTTGGTAAGAAGGCCTATACATTAGAAATGCCGTCGTTAAACATTCATTTCCATTAAATACAGTCGTTTAGAACCGTTTCCACAATGCAAACACCTCACTTAGCCTACAAGCGACTTGACGCAGTGTCAGTGTAGTGATGCAAGTATGGTCACCCAGGGTATTGTATGATGTTGAATGCAGTCAGAATGCAGTCAGGTGATGCAAGTAGGGCGTGGCGAGCCTGCACTGAAGACTTGTACGTCTCTTTTCCGCGTGCTCGTTTCAATGAACGAGGACTGACGATACCGCGACCACAATCGTCATGGCCAAGCGTGTGCTACTGACAAAGCGACGTGACGACGAAGACAATGCGTGAGTTACGATCTGATAAACAGTCCGGGAGCTAAACATACCAGTTAACTCGCGTCCGTTAGGTTGTAATTGTTTGCTCGTGGTTCGTTTATGCTTATTTATGGTTGAAGTCTTGTATACGTGTCGGTACATAAAACAAACTTTTTAACTTTGTGCATTGTTTGAGAATGTTTTCGTCATAGGGCTGGTCGTGACTGCCGGACTTGAGCCATAGCTGGCTTCGTAGCGACGACGCTAAACACAAGCTCTAGCCGCACGTCTGTAGCCTGACGGTGTTGCGGGCAGGAGAATAATCCCCGAAAACTTGGATATTCGTCCGTATCATTCGGAAGAATGTTTCAGATAAATAGTGGTAGGTTCAAGCTGGAAGAGTGTTTGGCATCTATCAGATCATTAGAACACAGTTATACCGACTTGATGTAAGTTTTTGGACATACGCCATTGATAAAAGATAACACAGTTATACCGACTGAATTTTCATAAGCAATTTTTACCAAACAATTTTTTTTAAATTGTTACGTGTCCAAGTACTCTCTTTATTTTAGGGACACATTATTTACAAGACCAACCAAACAAACGAATTAATACAATTAAATACGACTTAAGTTTAATTTATTTAAGATAAATTTGGTTGTACTTTGTCAAAGTCCAAATTCCAAAAAAAATGTCAGGATTATTGCACCAAAAATATATATATTTTTTAATATTTTGGTTATTTAAATAAAGTATAAAGTAAATTAATCGGAAAGAAATAATAATTAAGTTTTGAAATAGCTAATAGCTATTCCATTTAAGGCTCAGAATCACCCGCCTTTTCAATTCGTGTTTTTTTTATCTAGTGCGATTCAACGAATGTTCCACAGTGTACACTTTTGTTGGATGGGGTTTTAAGGTGGGTATACTATTGAAAAACATAAGAATTATAAACTTAACCTGTACGCCAATAAGCACGTGGTGAAGTAATACTGTGAATTTCCAGTTTATAATCGACTAAGTGGTAGTTAATTCAAGCCAATTGAAACGGGCGAGATTCAGCCATTTTATAAGCAGAATTTTTGAATTTGTAGATATTGTCTGCATTTTGAGTTCATCTTGGTTAGGAATCGTTGCTGATTGATAATTAGTCAATGTATCGTTTTTATTCATGGTGAAATTGTTTATACTTGAAATATCAGACATATGGCTACGTTTTAACCTAAAACTTTAGTTTTAGCTACTAACCTAGAATTCGTTCATAGATAAGAATCACAAATATTTAACTTTTAGTATAAAGACTTTTTTCGTGTAATGCTATTATCTATTCTGAGCCAACATGGAATGTACAGTTATGAAAAATATTCATTTAATTGGAGTACTTTTTTATATACTCGTAGAATAGCCAAAAATAACCGGAAACACTTCAGTAGAGTAATTCCCGAAATCGTAAAAAAAAAATTCCGATGAGAGAATTTTTAATATATCGTTAAATTATCTTCAAGTAATCTTTTCGTTTCTTGAAATTATAATTCCGTATTTACTCTTTTCGTACTATCTCATAACTTGTTTTCATCGAGGAAACATTATTTCGCGCCAACAACACTTTCTGTTATGCTCTGGTTGGTGCTTCCCATAATTCTTAAGGAAAAAAATATTAAATATAACCACCTCTGTTAAGTCTTAGAAATATCTACAACTGATTCGTACACGACCTGTCAAAACCCCTACACGACTATCATAAACCATCCCAATACTATCCATAGTCATGTCGTTATATGACTATTTCTTAATTTTTAATCATATGGGTCTTGTGGTCCACATCAGATAGCTCAGCTTCTGTCGCCATTATGGTTATTGCTTTTTTAATTGCTCCACTTCTCTGTACGCACAAGTAAAAACAGTCGAATTTTTGATTATGTCATTGCTAAATACTTTACTGATTGTATCATAACTAAACAGTCTCTAATTTCTTGGATTTCCATAATTTTGGACGTCTCTAATTTATGTTAAACTGCACTACGAACAAGTTTTTTTGTTATTTATTATTAATAATACAAGCCTATGAAAGCACGAAGACAGAATAAAATTGGTGTGGCCTATAACTTATAGTGGAAATTCCCAATATTCGTTCCCATTTGGCCCACTTTCTTGAGCAATATTGCTTGGGTAAGCCGGAATTGATCTCGAAGCACATTGACTTAACGACGATCGTCTTAGGCCGTGTCACACTATGCGGTTAAACCGGAACGGTTGTCAGTTTCTACTAGGTAATTTCTTCTAAATGGTGTGTTTATTTTGATTTTGATACATTCATTTACTGCATATTTAATGGACGTGCATTGCTATGAAAAACGGTCGAAAGAATACTCGGCCAAAAACCGCTGCAGGTGTTTTAGCCGTCGCGGCAGAAACACATTGTGTGATACCACCCTTATTCGCTATTTGTGAAACAATGGAGTGGAAACACGTCGTCTTCAGAAATAAGACTTAAGAGTTTCAAAGTTACTATCGCGTGTTATTTCTATAAGACACCTCTTTAAATTGTCTCAAGACTTAACAGTTGATTACAATTCACACTATGTACTTCTCTTTGTCACCAAAATTCTAAGTTTCTAAATAAATCAAAGACGCTTACGCGTTTTTATTGTAAAAATTAAAATCAACATGACGAATTAGAAATTTCGTATTTAGAATACACGTTTCTTTACACAAAAGCGTCTCATGTGACCACCTTCTTGTCTACAAAACAGGCCGATTATAGCACCCCCTCAGATCGTTTGCTCTGCCGCTCTCAGTATCTGCGCCGTCGTCCTAGGGCCAGTCACCGAGCGAGGTGGCACGGGTTCGCGTTTCGATCAATCCATTATGATTCTGTTCACCGTGGTCTTCCAAAACCACTCCAGGCAAGAGGTTGGATAGTCGTTTCCAGTGGGCTTCCCGAGTGTCGCTATCTGTGAAGTGCGTGTCCCTCCGGCGACCTCGTTGTCGACGAGAGAAGGCCGACATGGCCGCCAGGGGGCAGTTTCGAGTCACGTGCGAGGCTTGACGAGCGCCCGCAAAAGCCCATCAAACTGGCGCGGTATGCCGTCCCCGCGCAGTTCGCTTGCCGTTAAAACCCGGCGACGCGAGAGCACGTCCTGGCGACACGAGCGCTGAAGCAATCAGGGGGAAAAGCTTGGGCGCGGCGCCTGACTCACCGCACGACCGCTGCTGACGTTGCTCGACTGCAAAGCAGAGCACTACTTCTAATATTGCGTGTTTTCGATTATGATTTTCAATAATTTAAACATGTTTATTTTAGCTACTTAAAGCAAAATTATTTTGTCAGTCCTAGCATACTGTGAAAGTACGAAATCTTATGTTATACGGTTTTAAACCAACCATTAGTACATAGCCTTTGTCGTAAAACCCATTTTTAGTATATCATTTGTAAATCAATAAAAATTATGGCTTACTAAAACCCTAAAAAAATTATTGTTTCTATGTATTGTTTCTATGCTGAGTGTACCGAAAATATTATCGCTTGTTCTGACATTTCCGTACTCGCACCGGAAATCACCGGTGAATACAGCATACGAATGGAGTTTCACTGTCGTTTTTGTCGGAAAATAGTATCGTTCACTCGTGGTGTTTCGCGACTACGGCCGGAGTATACAGCGTGCCAGGTATCTGAGTCCGAGAGCTACAGCAATACACATTGATTCTTTACTCGACGAGCTTGATTATAACCTCTGTCCTACATCTCAACCACGAGAAGTTCAGAGATGTAGTTGCACGCCACTCTCGTGTGGTTCCCAGACTTGCAGATATGATTAAAAATAATATGATGGACATACGCCATTGTTGGTTTACACTGGTTTTCATAGAAATACCTAAATTATTGATAATTAAACATGGAGAAGGAGCCAGTATCAGATGATGTCAAATGCTACATGCCTAGAGATAGCACAGACAATTCTGTGAAAGGAGTTTAATCAGAAAAATAAGTTACGGCACGGCCGAACACAGTGGGCTGAAAACGACGTGACAGTTACGAGAACAGTAATTCCACAAAATTCTTTGTGATGTGTAGCAACGTAACATTTGAACTCAGCTGATATTGTCTGGTTCTCCGTGTGTTAATGTATGCAATAATGTTTGCATTCCATTCGTGAGGTTTATCTATGAAAACCAGCGTAACATAGAAATGGCGTGCTTCCGTGAAATTATTTTAAATCAATATTCGCAATTGCAAGAATGATTGGAAGATCGCAAATAAGACGTGCAGTATAGATTTACGTTTGTAAAATGTAGGTATGTTTGCACGTTTGTAACTGTCAGGATGCCAGCTAGCTCTATATTTTGAGTGGGGGTTGCAACACTCAGGAGTATTGGAACTTCGACGTTGTGGATATCTACGTCACGTAATGAACTCCTGGGGCTTATGAACGAGCGAATGAATACAATTGAGTTTAACGTCTCGTCGACTTATATATTATTTTTTAATTAATATGGTTCTACTTCTTGTTCATTACGAGGTCATTTGTGACAATCATACGCCATGGCTTACTGTAAGGGGCCATCCCAGATTTTGCCTGCCATAGTGACTTAAGGAATCCATGGGAAACAGGAATAAAGACGAATGGAGCTGCATTCAGACCGGGCTCCTTCCAAATGCGAGTTCAACGTTTAATAGCTTTGGAAAAAAAAACATAAATGTTAGGCTCGTTGGTGATTTTCTACTACCAGTAGGCCAAACAAATTTAATGTCCTATTGGTAACTACTTTGACATACATTTTCATTTGACAAATCAGTGACCGTGAACTGGTTCCGTTGCTTTGGGCCAGCTCACGGTCGTCTCGAGTGGAACTCCTGTGGTGTTGAAATATGGCAACACTGCGCCGGGACCGACCTCGCCACATCCCGACCGCCGCGGCCGGCTGACTACACGTCTTCCATTCATTAGTTCCTGACTTATCCTCGTAAATTTACCCTTCGGATGGTTTGTGAAATAAAATGTATTACTTTAGGCTTTATGTAAGTTATTGAAGTAAAACCTTTTTACAGTCTGTAAGTCAAGTCGAGGTGATGACTTCATTAGAGCGTAACGGATAAAAGTGTAATGCTTATACTGTTACGAAAAGTGTAACGATTAGGAAGAGTGGAGTAACTGCATTGTTATTTGACGCCATGTTCTACTTAATAAGTGTGGCGAGGCCTTGTGACTGCGAATACGACAATCGCACGCTGCAAACATTATTATGAAGCCTTTTAAACACTACTAGAAACTGCATTTGAAAATTTACATAAATTCGAAAGCAAATAACTTACACACAACCTTTAATTTTATTGTACTAGCAGCATTAACATTAGCTATCAAGTTACTTGCCGGAAACAGATTGTGGCAACAGAGCAGACGTAGAACTAAAACCGGTCTGTGAAGTTTCACTTCCAACGCGCGTGGTGGCCACCCACCCTTGAGATTTTTCTTACATTTTCACGGAAGAGCTAGGCTGGTCATCGAAAAGCCTGTTTTAGTAAATACCTTCGGCATTTTATTACGTGTTCAGCCAAGCAGATGATTTTATTACAGTTATTGCAGACTTTGTAATTAGTGATATATTTTGTGGCTGTGAAGATTGTTTATTTTTTAATTACTATTATATCAACTTAGGCGTTTTTATACTAAACAATGATCACAGTGCCGAACTGATAGAAAATTTAAAAGCAAGATATGTTGGAAAAAAAATTCTGGCAACGATAATGTCAGTAATTTACAGAAGTTTTAGTTTTCTTTAAGTTGGTTTGCTGATATAGTTTAATTTGTGCCTTAATTAATCTTTTGCTATGTGTTTCACGCATAAGCTTAATCAGTACTGAGTATAAACGGTTCCTTTATTTAATTACTAACACGTGATTTATTAAATTTTTTTACAGTTGTCATAAGTTTCCTTTTTATTTTATTGAAAACGCTGTATTACAAGTTCTTAGTGGGTTTTTAAAACCTATTTTTTCGCTCTTAATATTTTATGTAGATTTCGAAGAATACTACCAATTGTAGCCGTTACCATGGTGTGACTTCCGAAAATCTTTATATAGTTTTTCGTTTCCTGGTTCATAGACCCTAAAACCATCGTCAACTTAAAGTTTATATATAGATATATTTACATATCTGTATATCTATATAATCACAATTTTGTGGACACGATTACTGTCGCATTTTTTACAAATCACTTCCAAACTGATACATAAAATCAAGTAGTGCAAGATCTTGGTCGAGTTCGTTAATGGGAAATATTCGACTTAAAGGGGCGGAAATGGGGAAGGGGTGTTGAAAAACAGAAAAATCGCTCTAACTTCCATAGTATGAATGATACCACATACGTTTGAACGTATTAAAAATCGTAGGAATAATACCAAAATCTTTTGTCTGAAATAGTTTTTGATACGACCGACCATAACTGCAAGGGGGTTAAAAAAACAATGGTTGGAGGACAAAAAATTCAAAACTCCCTTTGTAGGCGCAACATTAAATTCATACAAATTATGTACTTAATTATTATAATTATGATTTTTGGCCAACCATTTTTGATTAGACGAACCATTGCTGCAAGACGTTAAAAAAAGGAAATAAATTTAAAAAATCTTAAAATCCGTACTTAGTACACAATTAAATCCATTCATTCCTTTTTATTGTAAAACCTAAAAATAGTATCTATAACTTTCGTCAGAAATTATTTTTGATACAACCATTACTGCAAGGAGTGGAAAATAGCAGGGATTGAAAGACAAAAGAATCATAACCCCCTTAATATGCACACTATTAAATCTGTTCAAATTGTTTGTTAACCGTAAAGACATTAACTAAAACTTTTGTCGGAAATTTTTTTTATAACGTCGCCATTGCTGCAGAGGGTTGATAAAAATTAATGGCAGAATATTAAAAAATAATAATTTCCGTACCATGTACACAATCAAATTCGTTCTAATTTACTGTAAAATCTTGAATTATTATCTACAACTTTTGTCTTAAATAATTTTGTATACAACCTACCATGACTGCAAGGGGTGGAATAAACAGGGGTTGAATGACAACAAATTTATAACTCCCTTAGTAAGCATTCTATCAAATCCGTTCAGATTGTTTGTATATCTTGATAATTTTTATGTAAAACTTTAGTCTGAAACAAGTTTTGATAATGCAAACCATTATTGCAAGGAATTGAAAAAACTTAGGGTTGGAATAATAAAATAAATAAAACTTCCCTGCCATGTACACTATCGAATCCGTTCTTATTTTTGTTTAACTTAATTTATTATTCCTTCAAATAAAATAAATTACAAGTCCGAATATGTGTTTTTTATATACCTAATATAATTCTAGATCTGGTAATTGTCTCGATGGCAGTACGGTCAAAGATGTACGTTTTCCAACCCTGAGGTCAGAGCTCAGAGCTGTAATGGTTCAAATCACAGCACTTACAATGTATTTTGTATAAAAAAATAATTTATTGTGTTGATAACGACCATAACAGCTCTGTTAGGTCATGAAACATCGACCAAAATGGGAGTGACTTCTCTGTCTCTCTGTACTTACTCTGAGGCTAAGGGTCACTCTTACTTGCATTTACAACTTAAGCACTCTTGGAAGAGGGTGTGGGGCAATCCTCTTCACACTTTCTGTAACACTTGAACAGCACCTGACTTACTAGCGTGATGCACATGCTCATGACGCGGGCCAGAAGGAATGTGCGCGCGCCCTGCTGACGCGCACTGATTTCCTTTTGTGTTCCTGGAAGTGCTGTCAAAAGTTTACTGCCAAAGCTCCGTAGCGTTTACAGAAGACTTACTAATGACGCCAGAATATTCGTGAAGGCACGAACCTGCTCTCCCGCGATATGTCGTTCTGTAATGCTGGATTCACAAAAGCGCGACGAATGCGACATGCGGTCTTTACCTGCACGACAAACAGATTGAAACTATTATATCTAGACTATGTAAACAAAAGAGTTAGGTCAAAAAGTGTGTTATTTTTTTCTTAACTTTACACTGTGATCTGTTTTGTACGTTGTATGTACAGTTATTTTGAAACTATATTTATAATTATACGACACAGTTTACTTTTTTATTTATTGACTTAATGGCGAAGTTAAGGCTTTTAGTCAACTACACAAAATAGGAAATCTGTGCCAATTTTGACTGGCACCTACCCTTTTGGCTAAACAGTCTAGATACACAAAATGTTTCTGGCATACGACAGATTTCAGGATTTTCAAGTTTTTTTTTATCCACATGTTTGAGAGAAGTATGTTTATTCAAAATTAAATGCTAATTCTGAAAATTCTTTGTGCGTGAAAACATTTCAAATATTTCACTGATAACTTAAGTACAAATAACTTTTAAAAATATGAAGTGTAATTGCCAATGCACAAATCTTACCATCATTAAAAATAATTTAGACATGCGTTTCAGTAACATCGCGCCCCCAGATGCAATAGAAATATAAAACTTTTCTAGTCTGAAAATCTGTCGCGCCCGCGAATTTGTTCGCTTTGACGTCGCAGCTACTGATAGAATGTGATTGGCTGGGAAATTATTTTATTCGCGTCGTGTCCACCGCACCATTGTGCTTTCAGCATAACTCCATGCGTCTGATTTCGAAAGAGTAACGGAGTGAGTACGTACACTTGTTTTGCCGTTTTGTTTTAAATTAAGGCAGTCACTGCAATATTCACTCTATGAATTTTTTGTCGTATTGAATGTCACCTGAAAAAAAGGGCATCCTCATTCGTGTGTACTAGCTACCCACTTTATTCGTATACCTCTATTGTACTTTATATTTCGCCTCAATGGTTTCAAAAGCTCATTACTGAACATTATTTGATAG
This sequence comes from Bacillus rossius redtenbacheri, assembly GCF_032445375.1. Taxonomy (NCBI): domain Eukaryota; kingdom Metazoa; phylum Arthropoda; class Insecta; order Phasmatodea; family Bacillidae; genus Bacillus; species Bacillus rossius. Next base: position 72,150,024 of record NC_086331.1, read on the forward strand.
CGCGAAGACGTCACACAAGAGTTTATAATTGAGGAGCTTTCGTACAAAACTCGACATGTCCATCACCAGTAAAAATGTATGTTTCACATGTTTTGAGATCCTTTTTGCACAAAAACCCATACTTCATACTTGTAAATGACTTGGACATGTTGGGTTTTGTATCGTCGTGAGATGGTAGTGTTCTTCGCCTTAGAAAAAGGGTCTAAAAACATATGAAACATACATTTTTACTGGTGATGGACATGTCGAGTTTTGCACGAAAGCTCCTCAGTTACGAACACTTGCGTGACATTTTACAGCTCGAAAATAACGTTGAGTAAATGTACGGTCAGAATATTGTGATCAACAACAAATGTAAGGGAAGTAGGGAAAAAAATTTACAGGAAAAGCTCTGACATATTAGTAATCGTAAAAAAATGAAATTAACTCCGAGGGAGGGACCGAGCCTTAAGTACACATCCGACTATTTATGAACTTGCTAACCTAAATATATTGGGTTCTTGCAAAATGTTCGCGTCTTGGGACGTTAGCGCCTGGAACGCTTGTGCTTCGAACCGCTTGCGGATGGTGCACGAGGTAGGACGGAAGTATAATGACGTCACACCCACATTGATGTTCTTGATTTAGTTACGGAACTGTTTCCTCTTCGTCGCATGTGGAAAACGTGTTGTGGACTTTGCCGTGAGCCGGCGGGTTTTATCTGGCTGCTCCTGTTTTCCCCACCTACTCATCCCGTCAATGCTCCCCTACTCTCTATCTACTTCGATGTCGACGTCGACGTCGACGTGATGTTAAGCCCTTCCATTGGTTGTCGTGTCGTGGTAGTAGAGGGGCAAGCAAAATTTACAATTTGGCAGGCAAGATTTTTGAAGGTTTTAGCTCAGAAAAGGTGACAATATAGTGGCAACACTGATTTATTATTTCCTAATAACTCTTTCCACTTGTAGCATCTGTTGAAATATGTAGTGTTCTTCTTTATTGCAATACACATCTACCCTTGAATTTTAGAAATAATGAGCGCATTTAGGTGGACAACAGTGTAATTATAACAAAATTTAATAAACTGGCCGAGTATGTCTGACCAACAGTATTCGTCTATTGACCATTGACAATTAAAGGAACTATAACGTGAATACTACAAATCTGGTTTAATTGACATTGTAGATAACTTTACTACTAGAAAAATCTCAATTCAGTATCTCTGAAAACAAACAAAAAAGTGCAGGACTGAACGATGTATTTGTCCAGCACAATAATAAAGAGTTCACAGGTCCACACAACAATTAAGTACTTGTTGGCATTGCCTTTTGTCTTTGTTGGCATTGCCTTTTGTCTTTGTTGGCATTGATTCAACAAGTTCTTGTGTGATGTTTAGGCCTATTTTGCTCCGTTCATTAGCAAAGCACTCGCGAATTTCTTTATTTGTAACCCGCTTTTTTCTTAGTATCTTTTTTATTATAGCTGGTAAGTGCTTAAAGGTGTTTGAGTCTAGTGACTGGGGTTGTGTTTGCAGCACGAGGTGTATTGTACATCAGCGACGACTCCAGTGGTATGCTTCGGGTAATTAGCTTGCTGAAAGATATAGGCACTATAAAGCCAAGCTTCTGTACGATATATGCCTCAGTTTCTGCGTTAATATATTTAGATACACCGTCTTATCCATCGTTGAAGTTACTACATAATAGTTACCAGTCCCAGTTGCCGACATACATCCCTATAACATCATGCATCCGCCGCCATACTTGACTGTAGGCTGCAGGCTCTTACACATGAGCAATTTTTGTTCTTCTTTCTTAATATTGGTCGTTTGTCCGATGAATCAACTCAACAGAATTTGCATTCATCAGTAAATAGCACCCGTCTCTAAAAACCCGGTGACTTACTAATGTTGTGTTTTAAAGCTTCTGCATCAGATCGAAGCGAAGCACCAGTAATATGAGGGTTTGGTGCACCGATTGCACAATTCTTCTCTTTTCTCGCCGCGTCAGCTTACTTGGTCGTCCGATACTTGGTTTATTAATCACAGACGAACTATTTTTATATCTCTGGATAATACTAACTACTGTTGTTGTTCGTGGCATTCCTGTAGCTTAAGCAATCTTTCGTTGTGACTTTCCGTCCTTATGTAGTTTCAATTTCAGTTCGTTCTGTTATTGCTCATTCTACCCTGCTGGTGGTTGCTCACTCAACACTGAATCAGTGCACCCGATACGTTTCCATCTCGAGTTTACACACACGATTCAACCCAGCCAACGAAGTGGACTATACTGTGGCATTACTGTTTCCGACAACTTTTATGAACACTTGTCTTATTAGCTCTATTCCACGAAAATAAAACCAATTTGAAGTTAACGTTTATAGTCAAAGGCAGTTTAATTTAACTGAGACTTGTATCAAACATAGAGTAAAGGTAATGTTATCTTTTTTTTATTTTACCTCTTAACCAAGCTTGTGGACGAATACTTTTGCGATTAACTGTATATTATATGCTATTAAGTTACCATGCAGTAATATTAATAATTCAATTCAGACTTTTGTGCGGCTAAAGGTGTATGTCCCGAACCATCTAGGGATCCGAATTCATTTTTTACCTATTAAACATCTTAATTAATATTTATACGCGCAAACTAGGACAATTTTTTGATCTCCCTTGCTTCCCTCTTCCACCTTTGTTGTGCCTCTGACTCTAAAAACAGATACCAGTTGACTATACTTGTAGCTGTATGCGAAATATTTCATCATCATTAGTATACAACTTTTGCACCTATCAGGCATTTTTACGCTCTAGCTGACCATGACATTATACACTTGATAAGTCGTTACGAAATTTATGTACTTTCTTCTGCTGAATGAACTAGTCATTCATTCGCACCAGTATGAAGAAATGAAGAGAGAGAAAACTTGCAAATAGACTTACCACCAAAAATAGGCACAATTATATTGCGCATTATTATTAACAACTAGTTAGGGAATTCACGTCATGCCGCGTGCGAAATAACGCCGACTCGTTAATTCACAGCTATAGCCCGTCCCACTCTTAGATTGCAGTACACGGCTTATGGCGCGCGCTGTTGCCAAATCTCTAACACATTACGAATTTCAGGAGATGCGTGTCTTTGTAATTTGGATCGAACAAGAAGCATTTTAAGAAATCATATCGTAATTTATAATATTTTATACTATTACACATATAAATTTGTAATAATGCCACTTTTATGTAAATTTCAAATAAAAACTACCTATTGTAGACGAAAATTTCTTATAGTTTTCTTTTCTGTTCTAAAAATCCCATATATATATATATATATATATAATTATGGGCCCGATAAATGCCGTATTTTTGGACAAGTCATGTCCAAAATGATAAATAAAATACGGTAATGGAAATTCTCGGTCGAGAAGTTATGGGAAAAATCCGAACAATTGGTTCGAAATGGGGAAGATTTTTTTAAAAACAGAAAAATCGCAACAACTCCCATAATATGAATAATATCGAATCCGTTTTAACGTATGATAACTCGGATTACCTAATGCCGAAAAATGTTTTCTAAATACATTTTTGATACGACCAGCCATAACTGCATGGGTTCGAAAAAAATTTTCACCGGACAAAAAAACGTAACTGCCTTAGTAGACACCTTATCAAATCTGTTTAAATTGTTTGTAATAATATCATAGTTATTTTCCAAAACTTTGTCTAAAACAATGTTTGATAAGATGCTTGGTGTTGAGAAGGATAAAAAAATAATTCAAAATTTTGTACCATGATCGCTATTGAATTCCTTCGTATTTATTTCATACATTTTACATATTATGTTCAAGAATCGATTATAATATTTTTTGTTGACTAAGGAAGCAATGTATTTGAAATTGCTTGTAGGACAGAACCCCACTTATCTAAACACACGACCCTGTTTCCTCTTACGACGGCAACGCGCGCTCTTGTACTGATAAGACAAATCTTTAACAGCTATTTCCACGGAAACTGTAGAAGCAATTGAGATGGGGCTGCCTTTAAAAACTAATTCAATTCATTGTGAACATTTTTCTCGCTTTCGTCCCCCATCTATCTTTAATAGAAAAAATTTTTTCCGCGGGTCAACTTTTTGATGTTTCAGTTTGTGAGAAAATGCATTTCAATATATTAAAAAAAATATTTAAGTGAAACCTGTACAGTTTTTGTCTTAACATTTGTTCGGTGGCGTCCTAAGTCATTAATTTACTAATAAAAAAAATCTGAATGAAATACACATGTAGGTTTTCTTTTTTTGATGTGAAACATATCGGAATACTTCAAAACAGTTCGCAGCGAATAAGTTATGTTTTTTAATTTTTTCGGACACTTAAAATATTGTTAAGTATTCAAAATAAGCATTGCCTGATGCGTATTTTGATTCTATACAATATGAAAAAAAGCTTGGTCCAAAAATTAAAATTTTAAATTTCGTTTGATATTTGGCAACAACGCACGAAGAAACAAGGACAGTGCTAACGGCAATCGGCGTGTGTTAAAGAGAGAGAGAATGCGCCCATATACTTCCACACTGCAATCTAAGAGTGGGATGCTCTATAGCTTCGCTCCAGTGAGGGAAGTGAAAGTCAGGACTGCTTTTCTCAAGACTAAAGTTGAGAAACGACCGGATACAAGATGGAAGACAGTGAATTCTTTTTGTGTGTGTGGTTGGGTTGGTTTTTTTTTTGGGGGGGGGGGGGGGGGTAAATACACCATAAAACCCATTGCCTAATAGGAACACCCGTCACGTTTTACACTATTTTAAAAATTCCTCGTGTGTTCTCACAGGGAACCGAACCCAGGTATGGCCAGCTGGCACCCTCTGGCGTCTGCCGAAAACACATGGAATTTTAAGTGCCGTCGCCATCAGTTAAAAAATATTACAACAAGAAATTAGGTAAAAAACAACTTTAATCAAGTTGGAAACAGCTAGGATTTTCTTACGCAGTAAATTGCTACGCAAATATTTTGAAAACAATTATTGAGTTTTATTTTCCAACCTAAAACTCTGCGATTAGAATAACATTGTCAACAGATTCTGATTGGTCTCATAACCCTGCTAATCCAGCTCTAATATACACCGAAATGCAGTTCTTTTGCTGATTTTACATGTTATGGACCTCCCCCCAGCTTCCAGTTTCCGCTTCCAGTCAACTGCTATCGGCAAAATAAAGACCCATCCATTTATGTGCTACTTTTTCTTTATTACATACACAGGTAAACGAACACGCCCTTCTCTCCCTATATCGGCAGCGTCACAAATAAACACCAAGGAAACCCATACATGCTATGACTATTATTCATTAATTGTCTAAAAACACCAAACCATTTGCTACACCCAGGCAGCATTTTGAAGCATCTATTTTCCCACGAGCAATAAGATGGTTATTTTCCCGCAACTGAAACTTTCGAAACGAGTTCGTTGGAAGAGAACTGAGCTGGCAACACTGGTTCGTACGAAGATAGACGAATTCCTGGCGTTGAGGCTCTTCCATACACCCCCTCCTCTTTTTCAACTCCTCCTTATTCGACGTTTTCCCCTCCTTTACTTCCCCTTTCCCCCTTTCTTTTTTTTAAAGGATTCTACTCCCCCTTTCTTACCGTCATATTCTCCTCTTCTCTCAACATCTCTTGTTACCGCTCCTCACAACCTCCCCTACATTTCTGTTCGCCGCACGACCAAGCACGCCACGTCACCACACACTGGCTAGCGGGAAATCACATCGGCTCCAAACGCCTCAACACTTCCAACGTTCGCTGGGATAACTAAGCGCCTATTGTTAATGAAAACGCATTTTATTCTCTAATGATACGCAGACGATATATAATAAATATACAGAGACCTGCAAATTTCGCGGGTTCAATGACCTCCAGGATAAACTCTACTACACTCTACACACTCGGGAAAATGCCACCGGTTCATTGGCTGCTGACTTGTGAGTCGTCTCGACTGAGTGTCTGTGATTCGACACTTCTTTGAGCGAGGGTCTCTAATTGGCCCTCATTAATCCAGATTAACAGTGAACCAGTGGTAGAAGCAGTGCTAAGGTATAATTATTTGAATTGTAGCATATCACGAAATGAATCCGCGAATTTTGCAGGTGTCTATAAATATATTATATATATATGTACTTTGAGTTACGGAAGAGAATGGAAGATACATTATTTGTGTATTAAATTAATTAGATAATCTGTTGTGTGATTAATTTATTTGTTTTCTAACGACTTTATGGTGAAATTAAGACTTGAAGCCTTCTATTACACAAAATCACGTTACATAATATTACGACAGTACCAAACTTAACTGATATAATCTAATAACTTAAAAAATAAAGTCCAGACGTTATTAAAATCTAAAGAACATAAACACATATAATAAACATAAAAATAAAAAAGGAATGTAACACAATAATGGAACAGAACATTACTTATATATCTACATGAACGCATGCCTGTAATCTAGTGTGGTTCTGGAAGCATTGGCGACACTGAACGATGTATTTCGCAACCTCACGTTTAAAATTGAGTGTGTTTGTAAGCATCACACTCTTGGAAGCCTTTTGCAATCGCGAACCGCAGATACAGTGAAAGATTTGAAATAGTATTGCGTTCTGTGAGCTTGTTGCTGTTAGACAACAAGAAAACTTAGGACTCAGGGATAATGTACCAGTGACAGAAATTATATTTATTTTATATATCATTCAAACAGTTTACTAATGTCACATTGTTACTATAAATGATCTTCACCCGAAGGGCGTGCTGTTTTTATTCGCCTTGTATCTGTGGATGAAACAAAACAATCTAAATTAGGCATTAAGCATAAAAAAACTTTCATTTAGCAAAACTAATGGCACTTTGTTAATGTTTGGCAATAGAATCAATTTTAAATATGTCATGACAAATCAGAGAAATACCTTACTAAACAAATATTAAACATTAATTTAAGTTTATACGGGCTATTTACAAATTTCCCAAAACTTTTTTTTAAATTATGAATATTGAAATCAAACTTAAAATAAAAATCTGAGTTTATACTGTGACTACAAAGGGAAAACTTGTTGACTATGGCGAGTCCTCAAAAAACTTTTGAACATTAAGTTACTTGCCATGGAATGCTGTGGTCGGTGAAATAAGTTATTACTCTCCTACTTTAAAGCGTTGTTTGGTCGTCTTCCCCTGTAGTCCACCACACGCGAGGTGCGCCTTAACTCGGCTTCGTCGCCTCGACTCCTTGGCTGTCGACCCCTTCACTCCAACCGTCACTCGGTCAGCTGCTTCTGACTCGCGACCTGGAGCTCGTGCTGATGGACACTACTCGCAGTATCCCAGCTGCACTTGATGTAGGGGAAGGTCGGGTAATACCGGACAGCGGGTGATACCGGACAGTACCAGTTTCCAGAGGTGCGCGCTAGGGGCAGCACCAGTCGGTCGTTTGTCTCGTAGGTCTCTGTGAAGGACACGCAGTGTCGCCATTATGAGTTCGTGCGTTGTCTGCTTGTTGAGTAGTGCTACGTTTTATTGATTTTAGGCCAAGATCTTCTGCACGAAGATAACTTTGCCGGGTTGTTACAACATAACAAGTAAGATATTTATAAGTTTAAGTATAGTAACTTGTGTACTAACCATTTATATATTACCATACAGTGTAACATCTGTGTGCGACAAATACTAAATATTTTATGACGTAATTTCGATGGCATGTCCGTCGGGTAATATCGGACAACCTGCTGGAGGGTTATATCGGACGGTTGCGGGTGGTATCGGACACAATGGTAGAGTAATTTCCCGTCTATTCTGATTCAAGTATTCTTTCTATTTGCAGAAAATGGAGAAAAGAAGGGGAAGGTGGAAAGAAGAAGATATGAAATTAGCAGTAGAGCATGTTATAAATAAAGAAATGAGCATTAGAGAAGCAAGTGAACAATTTTCTGTTCCGAAGAGTACACTAGGTGATCGACTCATTAAACTTGGTTCGGGAAATGAGGCAATTATGAAACCACACATGGGTACTTTCAGTAATACATTCAGTGATGCACACGAGGAGCAGTTATACAACCATGTTAAAGCTTTAGATAGACAACTCATGCCATTAACTCGAGATGAATTTCTTAAATTATCTTTTGACTTGGCAGAACACCTAAATATTGATCATCGCTTCAATAAGCAAAAAGAGAGGGCTGGGAAAGACTTCTATTATGAGTTCATGAAGAGGCACCCCGATTTGAGCCTAAGGTCTGCAGAATCCACAAGTTTGCAGCGAGCTGCAGGGTTTAATAAAGAACAAGTTGATCGGTTTTATGAAAAGCTGACTGAATTAATGGACAAATATTCATTTAGTCCATCGCGGATCTTTAATGCAGATGAAACTGGGGTATCCTGTGTTCACAACAATCAACTGAAAGTCATGACAATAAAGGGAAAGAAACAAGTGGGGAAATTAACATCAGGCGAAAGAGGAAGAAATGTAACTGTTCTCTTATGCATCAATGCTTCTGGAGACATGTTTGTTCCCCCACTCTTTGTTTTCCCCAGAGTTCGCATCGATAAGGATCTCACTAAAGATGCTCCTGTTGGAAGTGTGTTTGACGGACAACAAAGTGGTTGGATAACCAAAGATGGATTCCTAAAATGGTTCAAATTATTTGTTGAACGAGTTGTGCCAAGTGAAAAGAACCCTACACTGTTAATTGTTGATGGTCATTCAAGTCACAAGGACTTAGAAGTGATTCTGTTTGCTCGTTCCCACCACGTCCATATCCTGAGTTTACCACCTCATACAACTCACAAAATGCAACCACTGGACAGAGTAGTTATGAAGCCATTTAAGAATGCTTTCAATGAAGCATGTTCTTTGTGGATGCGAAAATATCCAAAGCTGAAAATTGCTCTCAAGGACATAGCTGGACTGGTTAACTATGCATTAGCAAAAGTCTGCAGAATGGAACTCGCTCAATCAGCATTCATGTGCACTGGAATTTACCCACTCAACCGTAGCATATTCACAGACTTGGATTTCCATACTAGTTTGAATGACTTACCAATCACTGTTCAAGAAGAATCTCCACCGTGTGTTCGAAGACAGAGTTCACCAGAGCCTTCAACTTCAGATCAAGCAGTAGGTCTAACAACACAGCAAATGTCAACTCCATCATGCTCCAGAATGGAAGGTTCTGAAAGCACTGTACTGCACACTTCAGCCTTCAATGTAGTAGAACAAATTTCTCCACTTCCTAGCAGTGCAGTTGCCAAGTTGGCCTCACGAAAACGACGGGGAGACAGAAGTGAAGTTCTAACATCTAGCCCATACAAAAATGAGCTTGAAGCAAAAAGATGCAAGTTGAATGTGAATCAAAAGTCGCAAACCACTAAGAAACTAAAAGGGAAACATCTCAGAAAAACATCAATGCATAGAACACCCCAACCAAAAGTTCCATGTGCAACAAACGAAGAGACTACTGACTGTATCATTTGCGGTGAAAATTTCAGTGAGGATTGGATACAATGTACCATATGTAAAGGATGGGCACATGAAAACTGTGCTGACCTTGAAGGGGATGCTGTATTTTATAAGTGTGATGTTTGTAAGAAAACCTAAATGTTATTTACAGGCGGTATTTTGTAAAAATCTGAAGGGGAAATGACTGTCCGATATAACCCTCCAGTTTACTGAAACTTCCAAATACCACTGTTTGTTCAAATGTAAAATACTAATATTTCTAAATGTTTTGGCCCATTTTCTTTATTAGGCATTATAAATAATTAAAGTACAATTCCAGAGACATATGTACATTTCATTTTTTGCAGTAAGTTATATTTTTATTAAAAGAAAACCTAAGGTGTCCGGTACTGCCCGACCTTCCCCTAAGTTTTTGGACATACGCCATTGCTAAGCAATGCATTGCTTAGCAATGGCGTATGTCCAAAAACTTACATCAAGTCATGCACTCCCATTGCACAAATCTTTTAAAGATAACATCCCAGCTGCAATCGCGAAGAGTCGTCATGCCATTTCTTCTCCAGCTGGGCAACTCGTTCAGCGAGTTTGTGTGGTGATCGACCGCCCCAGCCAACGTACGCGATGCACCTCGTTGATTCGATGGCCGCACCAGCGACCAACGGTTGCAGCAGGGCGAATCCTTTCCGCACTCGCTCGATGAGCTTGTGAGTTGAGACGAGCACAGTGAGTTGGGTTTCTGTTTCTCCTCGCTTGGCAAGCCTACTCGGCAGCCGCACGATTGTGTACACGAATCGCCGTAGACTGCACCGGTGATCTTTTTTAACTGGTACTGCAGCTCAATCGCCCACTGTGTGTCGTCGTCGCTTCCATCTCGAAAGCAAAGTTTGGCTTCTGCTTCAATCACAGGTAGCACCATGCGACTCGCTGAACTCACTCTTTCAGCTAATCGTTGCCTTCTATCGTCGATTCTCTGTCGCCAGTATCGTTGTCTCATCATAGGCGCCGACTTCTAGTTTTCAGAGGGGGGGCAAGGGGCAAGTCTCATATTGTGGGGCACTTTTAGTGATATGCTATTGCTGTATCTATCTTTCACTGTCGTGTGTGATTGTTGCATGCATAAATTAAATAGGCTTACTTTCCAACCATTTTCGTCATAAGTTGTAATTTTAAGTTACAAATTCGATATAATGACACGTTTTTGAAGTATAAAAACCATATCCATAATAAAATTTGAACATTCTCATTTAGACTTGATAATAATTTACCATAATTTTGAGTCAGTGGGTGTAGAATGGAAAATGCATTAAGAACAAGCTACAATTTATTTACAACATAGCAGGTAACACACAATTACCAACATTCATTCATTAAAGTTCGGATCTCAACAAGTGTTGGCTTGTTAATTTGAAATTATTCCATTACACCAAAAACACATGTAAATAACATAAAAAGTTTGATTTGTAAATACAGTAAGAACAGTCATCACTTACACGAAAATGTGTTTTGCCGAATCGGATTCTTCAAAATGAAAGATGTCGCGATTTCATTCAAATCCAAACAATTGGCAGTACTTGAATGGGCATTCAGAAGGGCTATATGGTTCAATCTCGCCTCTGTCATAGTAGATCTTAAGTAGTTTTTTAATCTACGTAGCATCGAAAATGATCGTTCACTTTCACATGTAGTAATTGGAATAACCATGATGATTCGTACAAGCTTGTGAAGTTCATCAAAATAGTCTTTCATATGCTGCATACCATCAGATTTTAAGATGTCAACCACATCTTTGAAGTTTGCAGGGGATTTTAAATTTTGCCCCTTCAGGACATCATGGAACATATCGCGATGCATTTCTAGCCGTTTGCTGTTGAAGTCGTTTCCATAAAATGCTACAACTTCGTCAGCTGGAAAAGAAGGGGTCAAAAGAAAATGTTCCACAGAGGTCAGCAATTTCCTTGCTTCAACATCAAATCTGGTTTTGAGACCTGATAGTATATTATCCATGACTTCAATGTATATCTGCCTATAATTTTCTTTAGGAGTGAATTCATGAGGTGGAGTAGGACCATCATATCTTGCTGGCAATTTTCTTTTTCTATTTTCTCGTGGAGGCTCTAAATTCAAAGCCTTTGAGTTGTGATCAACTTTTGACCAAAATGCATCAAACTGCTCTCGCAGCTGTTTTACTGTGTCCTCCAAAACACACAGAATGTGGCACGAATCTTTCATATGCAGCATTTTGCCTTGTAATGATTTGTTTGCGGCAGAAAGATGCTGGAAAATTAAACACAACAGTTCAAGCATTACCAGTGTATCTGATTTTTCCAGATATCTGAGAAATCCGGAAGCTTTGGTGGCAGCCTCGCTGGAATCTTGACTAGAAAATTCGTCTAGAAAGGCTATAACATTACTGTAGTTAGACAAAAGAGTCTGAAGAGAACAGTAACGCATAACCCATCTTGTAGGACATAGTGGCCTTAAATTCTTGCTGTGTTCTTCTTGAAACCTTTTAAACCACTCAAGGCGTTTTGGGGAATGCTTAATAAACCCAATAATCTCACGCAGTAAGTTCATTGCATCTCTAGCAGTTGGAACATTCTTGATGCTATCTTGAGTAACTAGATTAAGAGAGTGAGCTTGACAATGGACAAATAAGGCTCGATTTTCTAATTCTCTAATTTTCTTCTGCAGACCTGAATGAACACCTGCTACATTACTGGCTCCATCAAAACACTGACCTCTGAGGTCCGACACTGGTAACTGAAGACGAACTAGAACATCGTTTGTTATGTTGAATAAGGTTTGAGCTGTAGTGTCGGGGGTTTCGTAGAATCCTAAAAAAAGTTCTTGAATTTCAAGATTTGTATCTACTGTTCGTACACAAAATGACACTTGTTCCTTAGTTGTACAGTCAGTTGTTTCATCGACTATCAATGAAAAATGTTGGTTCTCTTTAATCTCGAAAACAAGCTTATTCACCACTGCATGTGACAAAATAGACAATATTTCGTTAACGATGTCGTGAGAAATCCATTTATAACCATCTCTTTGTAACCAAGCATCTAGTTCCATGCTGTCCTCAGCTCTTAATTTCAGTAGTTTCAGGATATTTGATGACTCGTCATTGTGACCCCGAATTGCCAATCCTTGAGTTGCTAGAAACCGCACACTGCCTATAATTTTACCCAAAGCAATTCGGGCCTCATCCATTTCTTTAGCTTTTTTTGTGGACAATTGTTTGAGCACATTAGTACCAGCTTGAGAATGAAAATCTGCCTCCGTGCATTCCCTGTGAAACCGAGACTTCTCATGTTCATTGAATTTCTCAATCGCTTTTTTCCAATTGCAGAATCCTAGTTCCACAAAAGCTGCACTAAAAGTTTTATTCACACACTTATTCTGAGAGTAAATAGTTTTACATATTTTACAAAATACCTTATCCTTATTATTGTCATATTCAAGCCAAGCAAATTTATTTTCCCAGTCTCTAATAAAATGTCGATTACCTTCTTTTTTTGTTCCGAAAGTCTTTTTTCGTTCTTCACCACCTTCACCAGTAACAGGAACTTGTGCTTCTTCCTTCTCCTTTGTTGATGAGGCAGAAGTTGTCTGCTGATTGCTGTCGGTAACAGTCAGATCTGTGTGTTGTACAGTTTTATCACTGGGCAGTTTTTTTATGTACTTCCACATAATGCACCACAGTTAAAGTGAATAAGTCAATTATATTACACACCTTAAAACTTTATAAATTCTAACGTGCACATTGGCATGTTTTCACTCACAATAAAAACATTGAAATACTCGGCATCGGTAAATACAAACCGCAGGGAAGGCAACATTTAAAAACAAAATAAATTGATGTTCCAACTGATAGCAGTCGTGAACGTAAAGGGTTGTAACATTTGAAAGCAAAAGATACCGAAAGCGAAAGTGACACCTGATAGCATGTGAAAGGCGGTAAAACGTCCGAGCACAAATTATGCCGATAAGTGACACCCGATAGCAGCACATCCTGCCAACGCAGTGATCCTGTGGTCGTAATCGGAGCCCATGTGATATGCACCATGTCTATAGCGTGACCACCATGAGTCGTAAAACGTAAACATTGATTGACAATCACCTTACCTTAAAATTATTCTGAAAGTTCTAGTTATGTTACACTTCAAGAATGTAACTAATAATTTTTGTGACCAACGAGGAGGGGCGACGCCCCTCTTATCTGTTCAGTGGGGGGGCAACCGCCCCTCCTGCCCCCCCATAGTCGGCGCCTATGTGTCTCATCATTGACTTCTGGCGACTCAGTGTAAAATGGCTGAAACTGACGACTGTGCGAGACCATGTACGACTCGGTCCGACTGTCTACAGCGGCCGCGCCTCTATGTTTACCTGTCCTCCTGCATTGTTTTCCCCTGTTTACTGCCATTTTCAGTTTCCACCAACTTCACAGGCTCAGGGTCTGTTTGCCTCCTTCCCCGCCTGTTGTCAATCCTTTTCGCGCGTGGCTGAGGGCAGCCGGCTGTTACGCAGAGGGGCGTTACAGGAGAGCGTCCGTAACAAGCTGGAATATAAGAATCATTATTAAAAATAGGTTCTGTTAGGGTAAACGTAGACTGACTTAACCTTATCTACAAGCATCCATTTAAATTGTTTTCTACATTTTGAGGGTAAACATAAATCATATTTTTGTATCAAGAACCCATCTATATATGTGTACTATAGAACAATTGTTTCCTCCTACACGCAAACACAGTCCTTTTTCACATCGACTGCACATTTAGCAACTTCTGCACCCAAAGATATAGTGGGTGCAAAGTGTAAAAGGTAAGTGTGTTGTAGGCCAAGTACAAGTGAGTAAATATTACCACCAGAACACATTAGTGCTTATAAACGATTTATTTTGATTGAAAATATGAATAAGGTTACTTTTATTTCTAAATTAATGTTTAATTTATAATTTGATGTTAAATATGTAAAGTATTAAAAATATTTAGTAACATTTGTGTTTTTAAGTATTCATGTTTAAAATTGCTGGAATATGCAACAATTCTATCTCTTTTTATATTGCCAGTTAATATTTTCGTATTAGTATTTTCATTTCCTAAATATAATACCAAGCACATAATTGTTTGAAAACCACATGTTTTGCTGAGAATAACAAGACAGAATGCTATAATATGAAACCTGGTATTTTAATTCAACTTCCGCCCATACGCACCTTCTAACAGACTCGGGAAATGGAGCACTCCAGTAAAAAGACTCAATTATATTAATTTCAGCACTACCCCCGATAACAAGAACGCAAAGTTACTTTTTGGATACCGAGCCCTTAGAAGGCAGAGCCCACACTGACAAAATCATATTCAGAAATAAATGTTTCCTACAAATGAACTACAAAAGGCCCTGTTACACTGTCTAACTTTCACTTCCCACACATTCCAGTAAAGTTGGTAAAATAATGTTGGGTGGTTATAAAGTCGCAGAAAATGCCACGAGCGTAGCCTTGCTATTTGACAAGTTTGAAGTGTTCCAAAATACGTTGTTACTTGGACGGACCTGGTAACGAGTAAATACATGTTTTCAAATTGCTCATGCTGGAAATAAACTTATAATACGAAACTCGGACACGAAATTTAAAATAATGCCGAGTGTGATGAATATACTGATTAATAAAATATTCGCTTTTGAAGTACATACTAAAATTTGTAGACGTGAATCACACACTCACTTGCTGCACCCGCCGCTGGAATTCGCTGCCGAATCGTAAACTTTGTTTGCCACCATCACTCGCACATGACATCACGAAACAACAGGAAAATTCGAATTTGAAATGGCTCCGATAAAATCTAAAAACGACTTGAAAAATCGCAAACCCTGGCTTTGGACCTGAAAGGAATTTTATTTCAATACTGTCCTGTTTGTTAAAATTCGTTGATCACTTAATACTTTAATGTTTCCGCACACATTAGAAGTTATTATATTATGGCATTACTAAAATAATAATCTGAAACCTTTTAAAAAAACATTTTATAACACTAAGTGTATGTTTGTATATTTGTTTTCGCTTAAACTACTGAAATTAGTTTTAATAATAAGTAAAAACAAACCTTAACTTTATTGGGCTGATTAAACATAATTATTATGAATTATATTATAATATAAACAAGTAAAAATAGTTATGGTGATGAGAATTGAACCACGTTCCTTAAGGTTAACAAATGTGTGCCCTACCGCTGTGCTACCGTGCCCGTTAATGTGTAGGAAGGGTAATATGTATTATAATAGTGATGTGTAATGTTTTTTAGGTTGTTTCACTAAAATAAAATTTCAGTTGGCACACCAATACTTTCTCTATGTACCTTAATGTTTACGAAAGTGACGATATATGGATTTATGTTGCTACAAGTTGGTACACACTGTACTTAATACATTATTTTAATTTCAAAATGAGATCAAAATTGTAAGTTAGTCCGATAGTAAGCTTTGATAATGTGACAAGAATTAAAACATGTTTGAGGTTATCTGTCAATTTATTTGATAAGAGATAATTGGAAGCCATATTTCTACCAGTTTTACCCCTCCAACTCTGTGTCCAAATATAGTTAGAGACAAAAATTTGACATTGTGACGTGGCTTGCCATCACGAGTTCTAAAAGCGAGGGGGCGCTAAGAAAATCATTGGCTCGTGCATCAAACACCTCTACGCCTTTGCGCGACAGGCACCGAACGGGCGTGCAGACTTCGAGCGGTGACCTCGAGTGGCGACCCTATCTTTTATGCCGGAATATCCCTTCAGGCACCAATACAAGGTTAATAATTTTTCATACATAAAAAATCAGTTAATCCACCCGTTTTAGTTTTTTTTCACTGTCCAAAGGAATGACTTAAAGACGAAACCATGAAACGAAACTTGTATAGGCAAGTGCAGTAGTTCTTAAATGCTATTCGTAATCGGACACATTCAAGAAATCTTGGGCAGATAGTAAATGGCATGTTGACGCCCAGGCAGGTGGCCACCGTAAAGGTGTTTTATCCTAAATTATTTTAGCTTTTAATACTTAATGTTTATGCTCATGATTTTAAATAAATTTATAATATAACCTCATGTGTTTATAAAAGGATAATTTTTCTAGAACAGTCTTTATTTTAATTTTTATGAACTTGAAGGAAAATTTCTTATGTCGATACTAGCATATACTAAAAATATTATATGTGGTACACAGTTTTGAATTAACAGTTCGTATTGTTAAGAGCGGGGAAAATAGGGTTCGTAAGGATAGCCCAATTAATTTTTATACAATTGTATTTACTGCTAATGTTTACATCACTAATTAATAGTCACACTTAATGTCTGTTCAAAAATAAAAATAATAAATTACATTGAAGATTTTAAATGCGATTGTTCTTATTTCACGAATTATGATTTCTAAGCCTGAGTTCACACTACTGCATGTTCAATGTCTGCGTTACAAGCCCATTGAATGTCCTGTGTGTGTGTAATGTGGGTCCATGTGTGTACTGTGTGTTCATTGTGTGTGTACTGTGTGCTAATTCCGTGTCGTGTGTACTGTGTGTACTGTCTGTTCTGTATGTTCAGTGTGTACTGTGTTTCCAGTGTGTGTAGTGTGTCCAGTGTGTGTATGCACTGTGTGTACTCTATGTCCAGTGTGTGTACTCGTGTGTCCAGTGTGTGTACTCTGTGTCCAGTGTGTTCTTTTCTTTTGTTGAATGTGTGTCATTTCGTTGAATGAACGTAGTCAAATCTGTAGTAGCTCTTTGTTAGCTCTGAATATTTACTAGTCCAAAACAGTTTTGTCTTGATAAAAAATTTTCCAAGGATTCTTGGTCCTCTTGTAAGTGTAAAACATGATCCGTTGGTCAAAATGCTTGTAATTGATTTTATCAATACTTTGGGTTGACTTTTCGAAGAATTTGTCTATACTGGCTGAAATATTTTACATTAGCTATCGACGAAGATGGTCATGAGGTTTGGAAATGTCTGGTATACACGACTGACATTGTTCATGACCTGGTCTCGTGGTCCGTAGACACTTGGCCTATATGTATAGCATTTTACACGAACTGATCAGAATGTATTCTAAGTATCGAAAAATTAGACTTCCATGTTAGGCATAGCGACAACGTATTTGATTCGTTGGACAGGTATTTTTTCTAGTGATGATTTTCGTAGAGTGGATGATTAATAAACTCCATGAAAGGTAATGGGAAACAGAATATAAAATTAATTTTAAGCTTTTGTTATACTTGTCACTGGCCGATAATAAAACCAAGGACGGAAATCTATCTCGCCATTCATTTTTTTAATATTTGAATTTTTTGATGAATGTGGGAATTTTCCCGAATTTATAGGTCAGTAAATAAAAACTTGCAAGGTGGCAGACATAACGACTTATTGAAGGCTGGTAAATGATGAAATTGAGACACTTTTAGGATTTTAAACATGATTTATTAGATAAGGATCTTTTACATAAAATTAAAATATTTGTATCAGTCAAGGATTAGAGCAAGGGCAGGAATCCATCAATTCAATCAGTATATTAATGAATGATTTTTGATGAATTTTCTTACCCCCCCCCCCCCCCCCCGAATTCCTAGTTTAATTATTGCGATTTTTCAAGATGTCGTTCATATCGGTTTATATTTATAGGAAGCTGTTTAGTTTGGAAACTAATTTATATTATTTGTTTTATAAAATTATTTTTTTTTGCATCGCCCAGGGATCGAACCAACGACAGGAGCTGATAAAATCAATCGCTTTATTAAGTGAAAAATTATTTAATGAATTTTGAAATTTTTCCAGAATTCATAGATCAAAAATCACGAATTTCCAAGATGGCACCAAAATGTCAAGATGTTGGGTGCCACAGTAATAATAAATGATTACTTTACTCTAGCAGGTAAAAATTAAACTAACATTTTTTTACATAAAATTATTTTTTTACATCGCCAAGGACAGGTACTGATCGAATCAATTGGTATATTAATTACAAATTTATTTAATGAATTTTGGAATTTTTCCCGAATTAATATCTAAATAATTACGAATTTATAAAATGGTGGCCAAATGTAAAGATGGTGGGTGCTATAGTAATAATAAATTATTACTATACTCTAGCAGGTAAAAATTAAACTAACACGATGGTATTGCTTTAGCAGACGGTATGTGTACTACATGGCATTCGCACTTCTTGTATCGATTACTAAAAACAAGATGACGACAGCGCTCTCTTGTAGACGTCATTAGTGTTAGCTAGCGTTTCTGGTAGCAAGTATTTAAAAAAAAATATGGCGGCTTGGTCTTGAACAGACGATGCAATTATTCCTTCAAATTAAAAAATGTACAAATCTGAATATGTGTGTTATTTTTTATATACCTTGTTTAACTCTCAGTCTGGTAAATGTCTAGATGGCCGTGCAGTTAAAGGCATATGTTTTCCAACCTAGAGGTCAGAGCTGCGATGGTTTGAATCACATCACTTCCAATGTATTTTGTATAAAAAATTAAATTTAATATGTCGATAAGGGTCATAATAGCTCTGGTAGGTAATGGAACATCGACCTTATGTGATGAGACAGAGCGACGATGATGCTCTCTAGGAGTAAACAGAGGAAACAAAGATGTCGGTATCCAAGATGGCGGTCTCCATCCGAACAGAAAAAACCAAGATGGTGAACGTGTCATCATCCAAGATGGCGGACTCCAGCAGACAAAAACAAAATGGCGGACATAATCAGAACCGAAAAAAATGGCTTCGAAATCTAATCCAAGATGGCGTACATGTTATTACAATTCAATATGGCGACCATAACGAAAATTGCAATGTTCTATTATCCAAGATGGAGGCCGTAACTTAAAGTGCAAGGTGACACACATGTCCAAGATGGCGGGGGTAATGAAAAGTGCAGCATTAGTGAGAGGGACGCTCGATTTAAAGATGGCGGATCCAAAATGGCCACCGGGTCAAGGGTAAAAGGTCAAGGTCATCCAAAATGGCCGCCGTACGTCACAATCCATGATGGCGGTCAGCTCTGGCTTCACACCCTGCTGCACCCTGGTAGCCCAGTCATATTAGGGGTTTCACCTCGGAATGAAAGATAATAAGCTGTAAATTGGTATAAACCTTTGTTTTGTCGTTCTAAATGTTGTCTCAAAAGTCACAAATGTTATCGTGTCCGCGTCTTAAGATATTGAAGGTCAAAGGTCATAAAAATCGGTTTTTCGCGAATATCTCGCTTTATATTGCTTAAATGAGATTTGCACATATTATAAAAGTTGTAGAGTATAAAATTCTCTACGACTTTTGTTTGGACTTTTTTTTTCACACGATCAACCGTTTTTGCGGTAGACCGCGAAGAGTGCGCCGTGTACAGTCATATATGGCCACGTACGACATTCACAGAAACACCTTCTGAAAGTGACTTATCACATATAAAACACAAATCAGCCATAGATCTTAAAACCGTACGTCCGTCGTTGCGAAGATACAATTTCAAACTAACGAATAATCTTGACTAATACAAAGTGGTCCCTTAAAAGAGAAAATGGCCTTGAATACTATAGAACATCTGCCCCGGCTATAAATAGAAAAGGTCATAGGGTAGGGACAAGTATTTCCAGGTATATAAGTATTAAAAAATTTACAAGTTTTAACTTAAAATATAACTAAAATATACATTCCAGAATTATTAATATACTATAGTTAAATAGTTAAATATAAATAATTAATAATTAGTACATAAATAATGGGCATTGTTTAATAATTATACTGTATAACCGTAACTCACGCTTGACCTCGCAATAGAAAGTGAGATATTCGCGAAAAACCGATTTTTATTACCTTTGACCTTCAATATCTTAAGACGCAAACACGATGACATTTGTGACTTTTGAGACAACATTTAGAACGAAAAAACAAAGGTTTATACCAGTTTACAGCTTATTATCTTTCATTCCGAGGTTGACCCCTTTTTTTTTTTTACCTAATATGACTGGGCTATGGCGCCGGAGCCCCATTTGTGCACTACTACTATTGAAACGAATATGAAAAGAAACTTGCTTAAAATTTCATGTGTGTTCTCGCTTAGATTTTAACACCTGGGACTTCGACAAATTGAGCTCAAGCATCATGTACGTTATATAAGGAGACTTGCTGTATAGTTGTTTCTAATTTTCGTGGCTATGTACTTTTGTATCATGTGGCCTGGGTTCGATTCTGGTATATGCACCACTTTTTTTCCCGGATGTAGTGTATATATTTCTAGGTTAGTTTTTAATTCTGATTCCGTTGTTCATACTTTATAGTTATTCCAACAAGTAATGTATGATTTCAATAGTTTTCTTGTTGGTGAGCCTGCCGGGCAAGCGACACAGCGTGCCTCCTGAAATACAAGCTTACAACTCTGGAGCGCGGGGTTTAGTGTCTCCCCTGCCCGCAGCGACACGCAGGCCTCGTTCGGCCGGCATCTGGCTCGAAGCCTTGAGAATTTTTTAAACTTTGTGGTTAATGTGCTTCAAATTAGGTACTTTAACTAGTTGTATGTGAATACATTTAACTGCACATGTTAATGTAACATATGCAAGAACAAAGTTGTTATGCTTGAGGTAGGAATCGAAAACACGACCCCTACCTTTTGAGTGACTGTCACTTTGTCTTTGCAATCTTCTTTCTCGTCTGTCCAGCAGTTTCGTGTGATATTGGTGTTTTTATTTATTGTACCTGGATCCTAGACTGTTGTATAGTGAGTTATTTTTAATTAACTCTGTACTGCCTGTGATCAGAACAAGGACGGGATTAGAAAGTGTTGATATATGATTAGTAGAGACCTGATAAATTCGCGGATTCAATTCGTGAAATGCTACAATTCAAATAATTATACCTTAGTGCTGCTTCTGCCATTGGTTCACTGTTAATATAGAGTAATGAGGGCCAATTAGAGACCCTCACTCATAGAAGTGTCGAATCACAGGCTGCCCAGTCGAGACGACTCACAAGTCAACAGCCAATGAACAGTTGGCATTTGCCCCGAGTGTGCAGAGGATATTGGAGTCTATCCTGGAGGTCATTGAACCCGCGAATTTTTCCGGTCTCTAATGATTAGGTATTATTGAATGATATTTAGAATTTTTCAGATTTTTGTTGATGATTATGAATTTACAAGATGGCGGCCAAGGTGAACGACAATATTGCGGATGCGACAATGGTTGACTTTCTTGTGATTATCATTACTTCACTATAGCGGGTAAAAGAATCCAGTATGGCTGGAGCACATTCTAGCAGACAAAAACAAAATGGAGGATACACGATGGAAATGGTCTTGTAATATATATATATATATAGGGCCTATAAATTTTTTTGGGGAAGTTTGTGGGGGGGGGGGGGGTGTAAGTTCACCGATAAATAATGTGGAGTAAATATATATATATATATATATATATATATATATATATATATATATATATATATATAGCTCTATGCGTGAATGAACCCAGTACCTTCAAAGTCTCCTGCCTACTAAAGAACTTTTAAAAGAGTTTTTAAGAATTTTTAATAACATTTTTTTCTAGTTATTAGGTGAAATGGAATAGAGAAGTCGGATTACACTCTAGGTATCAATTTCAGGTACACTTCAAGGTCATTGTCATAAAAAATTTGGGGGTCTGTTATTGGCTAAATCTAAAGTACATGACCAAGACCCGGTCCCCTTACACCCGGTTCACTTTTACACAAACCTGCCATATTTTTCTAAGTAAAACCATGTCAAAAACTGGTGTAGTCACAATTGGATTTTGTTCAGTTTTACAGAAAATTAATGGTATGTTTTGCAAAGAATCTTCCCAGCCCAGGCGTTACGTTTACGGTTCGCGCTCATACTACGTTGACATTGGACCTTTATATATCGTCAACAACGAGGTAATTTGATATGTCAACGCATATCGATATTGGGAAAATAATTGCCCCTTGGTATATCGTAAGGAAGTATCCCAGTGGATTTATGGAGTAATTTCGGCAAACTGTGGAAAACATAATTCAAGATGAATGGGGTGGAATTCTAATCTGGATCCTCTAGAATGCGAGATAGTGCTTTACCACTACAATCTCGCTCCCTCTCAACACTGAGTATTAAAACAGCATACAAATATTATGGATTTATTTTGATGATATACATTAAATATATAATTAATTAAAATAATTTTTAGGTCTCTTATTACATTGAAATCTTCGAAATGATTAAAATAAAAATCTGGAAACGTTCATATTTAATTAAGGTTCAAGTTCTAATTACTTTATTTAAATACTTTATGTTCAGGAAATGCACATTAAAATTAAAGAAACGTGTAACTTATATAAGTGTTAAAATTCTTATGAAATCTGACGCCTTTCGGAAATGTTGCCCTGTTTTAATAAAACGTTCTCTACTGGAGTTATGTACGCCGTTTGAGGCCACATTGAGTAATAATTGTAACATACCTAGAAGTAAATTTCGTTTTAGCTCTTGGTCCAAGTTTTTTTTTTCTGTTCTAGTTCTGACTGTTGTATTGTTGGGGGAAATTAGTTTATAGTTGATAATAATCAAAATATACATAGATTATAATGTTATATTGATCGTGTCACAGAACTCAAAAACGTTTAGCGGAGAACATTTGATAGGCCAGTTAATGACGGTAGATACAGCAACTACAAATTTCTGCATTATACAATTCTAATTTTTGCTACGCAAGCCTGTGAATAACCCTACTATTGATCAAAATTCATAGTAAAATCAAACGAGCTATTTTTTGGAAAATAAAATTTATTTGCACGACTGTAAAAACTTTGGATCGGATAACTTTAACCATCTATATGTACTCTAAAGGGGGAGCCTACAACTCACGTAGTTTCGGTTCCCTACCACGTTCGTGCAACTTCGTATTTCCCTCAAAAATTGAAATTAAAAAAATCGAAGGGTTAGTTAGGTTATGTCAGGTCAGTCACAACATGCTTGTTTTCATTGGAAACTTCTGATTTAGCGGCTGAAGTGGCGTTAATACCGAAACGCAAAACTTCGGAAATCTTCGGAAATTCTTTCAGGGAACCGAAACTACGTGAGTTGTAGGCTTCCCACTATAAAAAGGCGGTGGTCGAATGGGCCGTCCTCCGTAGCGTAGTCGCATGCACACTTGCTTAAGGTGTGAGCGGTTCTGGGTAAGGCATGGGTGTACATTTGTAAACGTTAAAATTTGACACCGATTTGTCAAAGTCAATAAATCTGTCACACGAAACTGTAAAACTATAATAAATATTAAGTAAATAAAGGGTGATGGTTGGCTGGTTGGTGATGAAAATCACCAGCCAGCTAAACATAAAAAAAGAAAAAATAATAATGTGGTTAGAACACTCGCCCCCCACCAAAGCGACCGGGGTTCGAATCCCGATGGGGATGAACTCGGATTTTCGCTAGTGGGAAACGCCAATTCATTGCGTTGCTGCTCCATACTACATATCATCGCACGCATTCTCCAGGCCGGCCGGAACAATTCTGTCCCTTCGGTCGAGCAGCTGGCTGTTGTCAGCCCCGTTTTATCCATGTAGACCCTGCCCCAGGCGGGAAACTACACGTGGATTTTCATTTTATGTACTATAAAAATTTTTAATGCTAAAATGGTACGTTAGAATAAAATAGTAAGATTTAAAAAATGCAAAACACCGACCACTTCATAAAAATTTGTTTTTTAAGTAAAAAAATTTAAAACTATTTTCCGTATATATATATATATATATATATATATATATATATATATATATAATACATTGAATATTGTTCAACGCTCGATTTTAATTAGTATGTGGAGACAGACTTTGAAACCATTGGACGGGAGTTAGACATATTGAAATAAATGAACTCAGTTATGTTTATTTTCTCTTTATTTTACAGCTCCCAATACATCATTAGCACTTCCTCTTCTTTGTAGGGCGACATTGTTTAAAACAAATTTTTTAGTTTAATTTGTGTGCAGTAAACATGAAAAAAAAATTCCACGCCATCTACAGCAACTTAGAATTTACCACGAATCACATTATTCTATTGAAAAAGTGAAACCTAGATGTTTTAGATTCTTGTAAATAAGTTGGTTAAATGTTTGTTGGTAGTGTGACTGGTTCAGGGTATAAATATTCGTGGAAAAATTCGAAGAACAAAGCTCACATATTTCCTAACACGAACTTCATGGTGGCTCGTTGGTTATTGCTATTTACGTCCTAGGCGTTGTGTCCGCAGGCTGCCACGTACGTGACCAGGCCACGCCCTGGGGCGCGCGCCTGCCCTGCCGGCTATCGGGGGAGGCGCAAGTGGTCCTCCCTTTGGCCTCTCGACCTTATGGGCCCTAGCCCATCGATCCGGCCGCCCGCGGCGTCCGTGATTGGCCGCTCGCGCCGTTGCCAAGTCGACTGCAGTGTCCTCCACTATCGATGTTCTTAGTTTTCGATTTCGGTCGCGTGACCGCGTTTGGTGGAGAACGGAAGGCGTAAGACGTACACGCACACAAAAAATGGAAGTGTTTGCTGATTTCTTACTTTTTGTATAGGAATCCGTTTTAACGTGGGGTATTACAAGCTATGACGATTTTTTTTATTGTCTCCTCTTTTGTTATTATTTAAGGGTATGTCTGTCAATTTAACACCTCACAACTCGTACATTTGTGGTTGTCACAAATATTTTCAACATATATTTACTAAGTGTTTTATAATGTGCGTAAAAATGTCGCGCAAGTGTTTGTACGCATTTTATATCACACTTAGTAAATATATTTTGAAAATAGTTTTTGGCAGAATAACACACGCAAGAGGCCGTATAGTGTTAAATTTACAGAAATAGCCTTTAACTAATAGTAAGGACGAGAAAATGAAGAAAATCATCGTGGCGTGTGAGACACCAACTAATAGGTAGACGTGTTGGAAATAATTGTGAGGTCTTATTTTAGGATGTGTACAAACATTCAATAATAAATTATTTATCAGGGATTAAGAAAATGAAGTTTGTAATTATTTTTGTAAACATAACTTGCAATTGGTTAAATTTGTGGAAATATAAGCGAATTAATAATACGTTCTTTGAATAATTCTGGCAATAGGAGAGATTGATAAAAAACTTTTTCATGGACCTAAGCCATTGCTGGTTTACACTGGATGTCATAGAAAACCTCACCTTGAGGTTTTTATTACATATCTAATGTAAACCAGTAATGGCGTTTATTCATTAAATTTATTTGAATAAATTGATATTTTCATGCAGACGTTTGTTGTCTGTGATTAGTTGAACACAAACATTACGAACCACATTTTTGCTTTGCGTCTTTGCTCTCTTTCTTGTGCTGATGTTCTCGTGTATAGATGAACGAGTTTAATTTACCCTCAATAAATATCTCGTTTATTTTTACTCGAAAGCGCGCTGGGGTTACGCATACTAAAGAGCCTGGTGCACTGGTCGCTTCGATGTCGCCGACTCGCGCCGGCAGGTTGAGGGCAGCTGGCTCGCAGACTGGCCTGCACAACCCGGGAGAGGGCCGGGCAGCTGGCTCGCAGACTGGCCTGCACAACTCGGGAGAGGGCCGGGCAGCTGGCTCGCAGACTGGCCTGCACAACCCGGGAGAGGGCCGGGCAGCTGGCTCGCAGACTGGCCTGCACAACCCGGGAGAGGGCCGGGCAGCTGGCTCGCAGACTGGCCTGCACAACTCGGGAGAGGGCCGGGCAGCTGGCTCGCAGACTGGCCTTCACAACTCGGGAGAGGGCCGGGCAGCTGGCTCGCAGACTGGCCTTCACAACTCGGGAGAGGGCCGGGCAGCTGGCTCGCAGACTGGCCTGCACAACTCGGGAGAGGGCTGGGCAGCTGGCTCGCAGACTGGCCTTCACAACTCGGGAGAGGGCCGGGCAGCTGGCTCGCAGACTGGCCTGCACAACTCGGGAGAGGGCCGGGCAGCTGGCTCGCAGACTGGCCTTCACAACTCGGGAGAGGGCCGGGCAGCTGGCTCGCAGACTGGCCTGCACAACTCGGGAGAGGGCTGGGCAGCTGGCTCGCAGACTGGCCTTCACAACTCGGGAGAGGGCCGGGCAGCTGGCTCGCAGACTTGCCTGCACAACTCGGGAGAGGGCTGGGCAGCTGGCTCGCAGACTGGCCTTCACAACTCGGGAGAGGGCCGGGCAGCTGGCTCGCAGACTTGCCTGCACAACTCGGGAGAGGGCTGAACGGTGGGCGCGAAGCAGCGGGTCACTGATTTTGTCAGTGTATAGTGTTGGAACCTGAAAATATTTTAAATTTTTTGTATACCTCATCGATGAGGTCGTTAGAGACAGACATAAGTTTGAATCTCAATTTAAAAGAAAAAGAATAACAGTAACGTATAACTTGGGTCGTGTGCACAAGATTTGACCGCCGTGATTTCCAACCTACTGACTCACATCTTCGCATAGTACGGTCGTCTGCATGGGAGGGATATAGGTCTAGAATTTATTTATGTTACGGATGAATTGCCTAACTGTTTTTTATTCTGTCATAATGGTGGAAATAAATTGTTGAGATGTTTAATCGTTTCTAAAATAGAATATATTAACTATCTAGATCAGTCACTCGCTATAAATGTACATAAAATAGTATCTACTAAAAAAAAAGGTTTTGAGTTTCCTTAAATATAGTTTGTTTCAAATTTTGCATTGAATATTATAACTTAATATAATTTAAGAGTTTGAAAAAAAAAAAGCGTTTTTAAGTTTCAGGTTAACTGGCTTGTAGAATCATATGTAAAATGCTTATTTACGTACACCACCAATAGATCTAGCGAAAAATGAAATATACTAAAATAAAAACGTTCATTCCTAATGGGTCCGGTTTAAATTTAGATTTGCTACGCTGGTGTCTGTTCCCATGATTTCCAGAGATCTCTCACTGTTGGCCCATGGCCCGTTCTTCCCCAATACCCGTGTCACTTGTGTGGACGAGCCGCTAAGAGCCGGAATAAACAAAATCATTTAAATTTGTTTTACATACGTCATTCCTTGTTACACTGTGTACCACAAGAAACCTCAACAACAGATAAAAAAAAAAGATTAATGTGCAAATACACACAAACGAGGCAAAAATTATCCGATGCCAATGCTGTCTTTCATTTATTAACATTCATTCATATTTTTTGTCCGTTGTTGAGGTTTTTATGACAAATTGTGTAACCAGCAATGGCGTATGTCCAGAAAAAAATCATTTTAAAGTAATCTTCTCCATTGCAAGTACCATTCAAAGAATGTAAACAAAATCCATTCATGCTTCACTACAGTCCGAAAGGGTTCAACCCAAAAAAAAAAAGTTTACTTTTAACACAGTAATTGACAAGTAACAGGGAAAAAAAACACGCGGATTTATTTCACAATAGTCTAGAATTCATACACTTTCGAACATTTGTGCTGATTTAATATTGCTCTACAACCCACCTAGATGGCTCTGAGCCCTTGAGGAGCCGAGTTTACAACGTTTAGGAAGTCAGCTGCCAGAGATCAGGCAGCCTTTTCCCGATTATGCAGAGATTGTTTTGAGGCAAAGAAATTCCAGTCGCTCCGCTGTAACACTGTGCTGTATGTTTTACAATAGATTATTAGGAACTAGTTAAAATAATAAGTATAATGCTACAAGTAATATAATTTCATAGTAAATTTTGTAACACACTGCTATGACACATACGAAATGTATGCTGTATCTTAATGTTTATTATAATTTGGTAGACTACAATACTTGATTTTTCAGATAAACCATAAGCTTTATATGCCACATGAATATACTTTCCTATTTACACTGTTTTACTTGTTGATTAACAGAAATTTTAGGCAGCTAGTTTTCTAGGAATTTCTTTATAAAATTACAACTTTTTTTTACAGAATAAATATTGGCTGTCCGGCGGAAGGATGCCCTTTTCAGAATGTACTGTTAAATTTTTTTACTGCAAGTTTACGCGAATTACCGGTTATTAGTTATCCTAAGATGTTCGTTAGTTTGCGGATATTGGGTTTTCTTACTGTGAACATGGACGCACATAACTTGGATGGGTTAACAAATCGTTCAGACTTGTGAAAAGTTCACAGAAAACACACACTTCTTCATTAGACGTGCCTGTCTATAATGTTAACAACGGAACCACAACTCTGGAGGTTGGGATCCGGCATGGTTTCGGAGAAGATCCAAGCATCCGAAACTATAAAGAACTATTCGCCTATCTAAGGTGCATTCTTCTTTGGAATATCCGGAAGCAGGCTGGTTTTACAATGGAGTCTATATACCCCCCTCCCCCAAATTCTAAAATCTATCATTACCAGCAATGAAAGGAAAGAACTCGAAAGCAAACAGTGGACACCCCGAAACGAAATTCAGCATATGCTCATGTTCGTAATAATCCAGTAAAATTTAGTTTTTACCAGGAATGTTGTGGGGTAGTTTCGATCTCTTCCATTCTAGAATTTTTTTTTTGGGTGTTGAATCCGAATATAAGGTTTGTTTACAAAATTTCTTGACACAAAATTAAAAAAAAATGCAATAAATATAAAAATCTTGTTTGTTGGTGGTTTTTTTGCTTATAGCTCGAAAACTGTTAACATTTCGTAAAAAAAAAACCCTTTCTCGTTTAAATGAAAGTACTTAAATTACCTACAAATTTTAATTTTCCCGGTTTTTATCTCCGACGAAACGTTTGGGCTCAAGTGCTAGTTGAAAATTGGCGTATTTCGGCTGTCCCTGCATGTTTTTCCACCCCGAAACTCTTAATTTATTATTGAAGGCTTTCAATTGGTGAATTCCTTCCAGTTATCTGCACATACCTTATTTAGGTTGTATTGTAAAGGCACAGTTTTTTTTCTCAAAAAGTACACAATATTAAAGTTATGAAGTACAAACTTGTACAAATTCCGTTACAAAAAACTATAAATTTCAACGAAAAATCTTGATAAATTATTACAAATATTATATTAAAGCACGCCTAGTTAACTTTCTGCGGATCGCCTTTGATTGCTGATGCTTCCGAGTGAACATTTTATGTACAGACGAACAAAACTCCAATGAGGAAACCACATCTTCCATTTTCATTGAGCCATACTTCTTGTACCTTGCACTTCTTGCGCAGCCAACGCTGTGCTCTTCTTCCACATGTCATGGTCGCCACATTTTTTTGTTTATTACAGCTGTTTCCATAAATGTACAGAGGGTTTGAGGTATGAGTTCCTCATTTCTTTCCAAAAACTTATCTTTATCATAAACCTGGTTCAGGATATCCTCGGCAATAGTTGCAGCAGCCGTCTTAACAATTAGGAGTCTTTCCTCTTTTTCATTTTTTAACATATGCTGGTACCAAGCATTAGTCAACATTTTATACCCTGTTTTTTGAAACACACTACCGGCTTCTTGTTTAGAGAAAAGGTAATTATGATATCGCTTCAACATATTTTGAGTAGATGAGCTTTGACTGTCTTTTTCAGGACGATAATCACCTTTGATTTGGTCCATCAACTCGTTGAGCGTAAACTGGCACTTTTCATCACTTTTATCTTGATTAGTGTAGACATCTTCCATTGCCCTTCAACATCATTAATGTGTGAATTGACAGCTTTTGTCTTCTCTTGAGTTTTTGGGCTATTGTATAGTTTTCTCACGCATAAACTATGATACTGACAATCAGAGGCCACTAAGTCTGAGACAGGCAAAATACGTTTGATTATGGCTTGTCCATAATCACCACCACGTTTTTCTGCTCTTTTTATGATATGTGCCTTCATTTTCATAACTCGACTCTGATACACAATATTGCGATTGGTTTTATTTTTTCTTTGTGGTTCTATAAACGCATGAGTTATAACGACACCACACATAAAGCAGTGAGTTTTGAAACTAAAAGGTGCTTCATCAGTAGTACATCTTTTGACTTGCGCCTTATCGTGCTCCACCTTCTTCAAATAGGCGGTATTAATTTTTTCATTACTGTAATTTTTACGACATCGCTCAGGAACCTGAACTGCAGATTTTTTTACTTAACTGAATATGCTCAACACCCTTTCACTTCTTGATTGACTCGATAAACGCTTTCAACCCCCTTTTTCCTGCACCGTTGTCCCCTTTTCTACATCGTTGTTCAGCACTTCACAAATGAAACACACATTTAAAGCCATTTTTAACACTACGCGTAAACATAATTTGTTGAATTGTGTTGTCGTTGGACTCTTAACACCGAACTACTCCCTTCGCTTCTTTTGCCACTGGGAGTGAGCAGATGGCTGGTGTGTTTTTAGTGGGGGTTGAGGGTGGACAAAGGGCTTCGAGACTGGGAATGCAGGTACAGGGTGACGTAGTTGGCCTTGACTCGTCTGTGAAGGAGTCGAATGGAAATATAGAGGGTTTTTAAACCAGATGGGGCAGTTTGGGGAGGCCGGGAGAGAATAAATAAAATGGAAGACGTTCAAGGCGGACTAATTTTTATGAAATCGCAATAAAATATGATTTTGAAAAAGGTTTTTTTTAGTACTGGAGATGGCATAACAGTTGAAACCAGTATACATCGTATTCAAATTAAAACTAGGAGAAATTCATTAATTGACAGAGGATTTTTGTGGAAACAACGGAAATACGCCAATTTTCAACTAGCACTTGAGCCAAAACGGTTCGTCGGAGATAAAACGTATGTAGTAAAATTTATAGGAAATTGTATATACGTACTTTCATTTTGAATACGGAGAATCTTTACGAAAAGTTGATGGTTTTCTAGTTATTAGCAAAGCACCGCCAAAAAATGAGATTATTTTTACGTCTTTTGCTTTTTTTCAATGTTGCGTCACGAAATTTTGTTAACAAACATCAGATTCGGATTAAGTACCCTAAAAACATATAGAATGGAAGAGAAAACTATTTCACAACTTTCCCGCAATATTTTAAGTTGACAAATTAGTAACACATGTTATGGTGGGGGGGGGGGGGGCGGTGGGGTGGGGGAATTCACTGCACAGTGGATGATAAACATGCACGTCAGTATCCCACGAAAATAAAAATTTAATATTGTTTTTACTTGTAAACTGCTGCTCTCCAAGATCGTGTAATTTTTTTTGTTATTGCATGGCTGTATTTTATGCATTTTTAAAAAAGTAGTTGCTATGTAATGTTACGGGTTTTTAAAGCGTGAGTTAAAAACATTCCCCTACCGCCGTATAAGTATTTTTAATTTTGGTTTTTTATTATTCGTGACCAAAAAATATTTGCCGGACATAAAATACAACATTTTAGTACAAGTATTAATTCTCATCCTCTGGGTATCGAACAGTCATGTTTTCTACTGAAAGCCTTAAGAGTCATTTCCATTTTATAGATAATTATTTGCAATCTTTCATCACATACCTTTGTTTTGTGTACCATCAGGAATTTTTTTTAAATTCCTTCTATTTTAATAACGCATCTTACACGTTTCACACAGTAGCGTAGCTAGGAGTTTGTATGGGGGGGGGGGGGGGGTTAAGAAGCATGGTCCCCCCCCCCCATTGAAGCGGTCCGTGGGTCCTCCCCCGGAAAAAATTTGGATTTTAAAGTGTAAAATAGTGTTATTTGAGCAGTTTTCGATACTTAACTTTAAATATTGTCATGGTGAAAATATTAATTTTTTAATAAAAAAAATTGTTTGAGTGATGAAGTAAGAAATTAATTTAAGATATTTTAATCAATCTAAGTGCCTTGTCCACGTCCACTAAAAACCATAAATCATGCTCGAAGCTCGACAATACAAAAAAAAAGGAATAAAAAGGGTTGGGTTTCGGCAGAACTGATCTATTCCTGGATACAATTAGCTTTAGCTTGAAGAGTTACTTGACACCATGTCGTTGTCTCAATTCTATACACACACAGCGATCCTTACACTTTTGGAAGCCCAGTCACCACCTGCTTATAATTACCGCGCTGGTTAAATACAGTAGGTGTAAGATATTTGAAAGCTTGGGACCCGTCACGGCGTCACAACCTTATAGCTTCTGCTCGTGACAGGGGTTGTGGAAGGGCAGGAGAATCGGTAGGGCTCGCTTGCTCTTCCCCTCCAGTGTAGTGGCCGGTGATAGCAGTAAGACACCCTTTAGCTAACCTGCTTTCAGATAAGAAAAATAATGGGTGCTAAGGGGGGGGGGGGTTAGAACCCTTAACCCCCCCTCCCCCCCTGGTTACGCCCCGGGTTTCACAGTACATGACGGATTACATAAAACCAATAAATATTATTCCAGTTATTTTAACTTTTCTTATTTTCAGGAACGTTAAGTTCGTGAATAAAAAGTTAATCAATTATTTTTCTCAATCGAGGGAAAAAACAAACAAAATTCTTTTGTAATAATTTTTCTATCAACTTTGAATTCATAGTTCGGCTAGGGATTTTCACACAAGCGAAATTTATTTTCCATCCCTTGGTTATTGAATTTGCACTATCGGCACCGATTTTATGTATATGAAAGGTAGACGACGTACTTTGTTTTCCTTTTTATCAATCCACTCCGTGCGTGACATTGGAAGTTAAGGCCTTTATCAATGGTAATATGTTATTCAATAAAAATGTATTGTAAAGTCAGCAAGGTCATATTCTAGCCTTTCGTGGCGTATGGGTTTCTTAGCTTTGTCTAGGGAAATTTGGGAAATTTTGATAAAAAAATTGCTACAAAAATATTTCTTCTCTGGCAAAAAAAAAAAGAAGACACTTACGAGTTTTATGAGCAATTACGTGACATTTCAAGATGGTTTTTAGTGATGTTAAGGGGGTTAGGCCCCGCCATATTAATCATAAAATATTTCGCTATAATTTAAACTTTGGCTATTTATTGCAAATTTTGTCATGACAAAGCATAAATGATACTTTCTCGGGTTCCTATTCCTCGTACAATATATTTACTTACAGGTTTCAGTCTGTGATCGCAGGTTGGAAATAAGTGATCATCTCACACGGGGTTAGCTTTACAAATTCTAAAAGCTTTGTCACATGCAATGCGGACAAGTTATGATCAATGTTTCAAAATCATACATAGGATAGCCTAATACCTCTCAAAGAAATTATGGTAATTTTCACTGTCAAGAGCACAGTTTCTCAGATTATGCACAGCTCCACAGCTCCTGTGCGGTACAACCGCGCGCTACGAACTGCACTAGAAATTGCCAACCAGTTTTTATTTTTAATTTTTGTAATATGTACCTAGGAGCGTAAGAAAAATGTTATTTATTAGGGGGGGAGGTGTTATAAAAACCATTTTGCCCGTTGTTTGGTTCAAATTGTTTCCTTTCGTTGGGGCGAATAATAGATTATTTTTTAATTTCTTGCGTACGTCCCTGCATGTACCTACATTTGGTCTTATGAGTTTTTTAATGATTTTTTTGCCTGAGCAATAGTTAAAACAATTTATTATGAGGCGTAAACAAATACGACGATTATAAAATAAATTGGTCACAGTAGTAAAAAGATATAAACTTTTCTCTCCATAGTAGTTTGTAAAATAATTTTTCGCCTCCAGTTTCGATTCGCTTATATAAAAACAATTTCTTACATAGCTGAAACAATGTCTGATCATCAAACTAAAAACCATATGTTTTGCCTTAAAATTTTCTTAATAATTTTTTCCAGAGTTGCAAACACGCAAAAATTTATTGCAATGAAATTATTATTGAATTTTTTCACATATAACCCATATTATTTACAACGTGTATGAAAAAAGGTTAGGCAATACAATTTGCACCATATCAATGCTGTTGGAAAAGGGGAGAAATATCGAATCATTAAAAATTATAAGTACGATTTTTAAGTTCAAAGGATTAACTATACAAACTATGGATTGTTACTGCTGGTCATAACATTTTAGCTGTTTGTCCTCTTGATTCACACTAATATTTTTTTTTCTCAGCTCTTTAGTAGGAAAACAGAAGAAAGCTGCAGCTTTGTTTCAATAACTGCCGTTTTGACTTACGAACACCGTGAAGTACAATTTGAAACTCTTGCAAACACAGTAACATGAAGGAGTAGTTTTATTCTATAGAGGTTGGTACAAATGGATGGCGTCAGTTGCACGCCTTGTAAAATGTTCGAGAGCAGTCTAAGGACGTTGCCTGGTGACGCACGGCTCTACACGGTTAAAAATTTTCACCTTAAATTTACGAAGAACTCTGGTTGTGAAATATCCAGAGATCTTCGTAAATTTACGGTAAATTTATAGGTACTGAGTTCAGTAACTTGGAACATTTTCCTCAAGAATAATCTTGGTATATTAACAAAACATTTAAAAACAGGGTAATTATACAGGAAAAACACTTTAGTTTCTTTCATGCGTGTTTTTACCTTGTTTACAACGAAACAGAAAACTCGGCAGTCGATGTACGTCGTAGTCTCTTCGAAGATTCGTGTATCTGAAATTACGAAGAACTCTTAGTTTACTTCATGTGCATTCTTCGTTGGAAAGTCCGCTAATTTACGGTCATTTCTAACAGTGTAATGTCTGTTCAACGTGTCGATGTTTATCTGGCAGTTCCGTTTACACTCCCTTGCAACGTGTGCTTGTCGTTACCGTCGCGTTTCTGAGCCCACCGTAATTGCCGCGTCCTAATTCTCCAAGAGGAGCATACTCTCGCTCACTCTCGTTTAAGGAGAGAAGGCGATTCTGTACACTCGCCACCCTTTTGGTAGCCATCTGGAGTTTCGAAGCGTAAAAAAACGTTGATGTTAAAACAAGGTCTAGGTGTAGGTAAAAGTATGTAATAAAGGCGTATATGAAATACCTAAACAAAAAAGGCCGCGTGTAGAACCTATGCACGCGCGTTTGAAGTTATACTTACTTGGCGTAATAAAATACTAACTTTAATTTTGCGTGGAAATAATTAATAGAAATAAAATGACCGAAGTTTTAAAATTATTCCGGTTTATAAAGTATAAATTCATCAAATTGAGAAATTTTAATTCATACATAGTATTCAATATAGTATAAACATGTGCATAAAATTAATGATTTAATTTAGTAAAATAATCAAGATAAATTTAAATTAATAATGACTACAAATATGCTTAATGTGTATTCCGATTTATTACTTTTAGTTATTTATTAAATAATAACGTAATAATTTATAATGCAAATTAATTATACGTACGGGAACATAACCTCACTATAAATCCCATTGAAAATACACTTGAAGTTTCACAGCACAATTTCTTTCACTAATATTCACAATATATTGAGTATTTTTTGAAATTATATGGACCAGTATTAGACATCAATTTCTAAAGTATATCACACAAATTTTATTTGTATGTAGCCTTTTTTTTTCATCTTGTCAATTTTTGTTGCATGCTGCGCGCGCATCGTAAAAATTCGCTCATCATTTTTTTCTAACACCCCTAAAGAAGTGTAACATAACCTCGCTTCTAAAAGTACACCTGAAAAAGGTTATAAATAAAATTTCGATA
This sequence comes from Bacillus rossius redtenbacheri, assembly GCF_032445375.1. Taxonomy (NCBI): domain Eukaryota; kingdom Metazoa; phylum Arthropoda; class Insecta; order Phasmatodea; family Bacillidae; genus Bacillus; species Bacillus rossius. The sequence continues at coordinate 72,185,970 of NC_086331.1, forward strand.
ACTAATATGCATAATAAATAAATGTTTTAATGAAATGGACTAATATTTACTATCAATCATCAAAGTATAAGAGTTAAAAGCACGTATATAATTGTTATGTTTATGTATCCTTTATTTTGTAGTTAGCCTTTTTTTATCGTGTGAAAATTTCGTTGCACGGTGCGCGCGCATCGTAAAAATTCACTCTCAACATTTTTTTATATAACGCGCCTAAGGAAGTATAACTTAAAAAATGAAGAGTCGCTGAATATCTGGATATATGTAGGCTAGCTGGCGGCCTGAAATTACATTTGGCTGTAATGTTGAAATTTCTGTTACTCTGTAATGCAGTTTAAAAAAGCTTTAAAGTAAGAAAATACATAGTGTAAACTGACCAGCCAACATTAAATTACAGCAAACAGCATGTGTTTAAACGCGCAGTTTTCATAGCGCTCAACCAAGGGTGAAAGTCACGTCTCATTTCGTTCGAGAGTGTACTTCAGTTTGCGGCAGGACAGGCCTAAAACAGTTTATTTTTTGGTCTATTATTTTTAGGGTGAGAGAGGTGGGAGGGTGCGTTTTAAGGCAGAATGATAATAGTGCCAGAACGACAACGCACTCGTGGAGCGAGGAGGTTCATTAAGCTGTGGTGTCACACACACTATGCGTTTGAACCGGAGCGGTTGCCAGAGTCTAGTTTGTGATTTTTTTCTTGATCAATTAATTATGTGTTCAGTTTTTATACATTTAAATAGTGCATTCTTGAGATACCTGCATTGTACACTCTCAGAAAAGCGACCGAAAGAATAGTCAGGAAAAAAACGCCGCGGAAGTTTTTGTCGCAGTGACAGAAACGCTTGATGTGACACCATCCTTAGCGCAGGCCCACACTTGTCGTTATCGCACGCACACCAGCATCGCATCGATTATTTAAGAAATCTCCACAGTGTATTAAATGAGACTGTGCTCACTTACCCGCATCGTACGTATCGGATACCAGCAATGATGATGAGAATCGGTGAGAGGGCAAGAAATCCTTATGTTCAGTGCGATGCGGATGACTGAACGACCCAGAGAATGAATGAAGTGTTGCGTACTACTGTTCGTGGTGGGACGATCAATGCCCGTCTACCTTTAGCTGCCAACCTCCGCAGCGCAGTCGGACGCACGCCGGCTCTCGGTCTGGAGGTATCTGGGTTGGAGTCCCGCTTAAGGCATGAGCGAAAATGTGTAATGTCCAAAATATGTCATCAGTCAAAGAATACGTCAATAAGTCAGTGAGCCAGACATTTAAATAAGAATAAATTAAAAATGAAAGACACTGTACTGTCATTTCGGAGGGCCCTGTTTCGGATCCGCACGGCCATAAATATTTTGGTTCTCCAAGATTTCCTCGAAATCAATACAGCAAAATAAATGCTTGGGTCGTTCCTAACTATTTGCCATAGTTTTTTTAGTTAGATTTATGGACATATCATGCACACGTTTGGATTTGTAAATACGGTATAACGGCTGCCGTCTGGTCTCGCGTGAGAAGGGGCGCCGACTCCCGGCCAGTGTAGCCGTAATTACGCAGCGGTAAAATAAACTCGACAGTGTGAAGAAATTAACCAACCAAACGGCATAAAACTTAAAGGTTTTTATAACCGTAGTCTCTATAATACGTCAGCAAAAAAAAAAATACATCGCGAAGCGTTTTTGATGTTTGTAAGGTGCTTTGTTTAACTGTCTTTATCAATGGATATTTGTTTCTCTAATTACTGTAGGTTGGTAATGTAGGCGTACGAAATGTGCAGTAAGGGTCAAATATCAAATCTAAGTTGACTAAACGTTAATATATAACTGTTTCCTCACAATCGTCTTTTTAAGTTTTTGGGTTTTCGTGCGTTCTTGCACATGGCACAATGGAAGTGGCTTTCGGAACTGTTGTCTCTAAAAATATTCCTTTGTTTTTTTAATTGTGATATAACTAGAAAATCTGGTATTTATATTAGTTGCTGTCACTAATTATATGTTTAGACATAAGAGTTCAACAATGCGGTAACATTTAAATTTGAATACCATGTAGAAATCACTATTGGTTCAGTGGTTTAGGTGCGGATACAACAATGAAATACCGCAAGTTCAAATACTTAAAATTGTACTTTTACTGCCGTATAAGAAATCATTCCTTATTGCGAACTTATTTTACGGAAATTTAGGACTTTTTTTTCTTTGTTCATGACCTGCAATGTTCGAATTCTGTGTAACAGTTCTGATAATCCTATGCTAAAACGGAAAAAAAATGTACGTTACTGCAGCGAAAGTGTTTTATATTTATAAATAGAAATTTTGTGCAGAGGCACATATAAATTCATAATGTGTTTCTTATAATATCACTATTCAATACACAATGTTATTTTTATAAATAATTAGCATTTTTAAGCGGAGAAAATTGATTCTGAGCATAATTCAATTTAGTTTGGTCTTTCTTTTGAAAAGATTGCTCGCCTGAACTACGCCACATAAAATAAGTCTATAAAATAAATAAATGACTTTAATTTTTAAAAGTTTTGGTAAAATGACCTTTTATTCCTAAAATGGTTTACTAGAAAAGTGTTAGCAATTGAAATAAATTAAAAAAAAATAATTTAATAGAATTTCGAATGTAACAATTTATTTGACATACGCCATTGCAGTTTTGCACTGTTTGACATGGGAAAAATTCATAAATGCAAAATAAGAAATAAAAATGCAATCAAACGCACAGAAAACTAGCATAAATCAGCTGAGGTCAAACAGATAAACCCAACGATGAACCCAAACAGATATTATGGACAACACAACGACGACAGCGCAGACGAACACATTCAGACTGAAATATCAGACAGCACAAGAATTCTGTGGAAATGAATTTAGTCATGAAAAAAAAGTAATTAAAGCACAGATGAACATAGTGGGCTAACAACGAGATAGTTTCAACAATAACATTAAATGTAGACGGATAACAAAACCTGGATAATGCAGCGAATATACGAACACAACGATGAAGATCTTTTGGCATTTAATACCTTGTCTTTTCAGTGTCCTAATACTTCCCTGCTGCGTAAGTTAAAGTTTCCCCTTAAATCCTCTAATCAGGTCTAAAATTGTTGTAAATAAAATTAACACGTGGGTTTGACATCCTATGATTGTGCATAGTGTGAGTTTGGAACTACATGGGTTGCGATAATGAGCTGTTGAGTCGTGTTGTTTGGGATTGATTATCTGATTTCAGCGATCACGACCACCGAGGTCTTTATAACATACTATTCAGCAGTATTACAGATCTGCGTCTAGGTAGGTGTATTTCGATTTAGAACTACTGATTTTATTTAAAAAAAAACATTTTTGGGACGTTTTAATGTCTTGTCAGTTTCCTCGATATAGCCCTTGCCGAAATCATTGACTTCAAATTATTTTGTAGTCAGCTATTTCGATGTTTTAATGTCAAAAATGCTGTGATAATTTATTTCTTGTGCGAAAATAGGACTTAACTAATATTTGTGCATGGTTTACAAAAACTCCAGTTTGGGTCTGCTGTCTCGTCGACCGCGAGGTCACTGGAGACTGTTAAACTCAACACAGTTCACGGAAACTAGGCAAGGGATCGGCCATGACTTGGGGAGTGTAGTGTTAGCGAAAAAAATCTGATTGCTCATTAAACTGAAATAAGGTTCGCCTGCGCTAGCGATTGTTTACTTGTAATAATTGACGGCCGTCTGCAAGAGAACACATTGCCCCATTTGGCCGGGCCCCCAGGATGCCTTTGATTTCGCACTGGATGGCTGTGATTGGTGTGCTGGCAGCAGATGTACCTGAAATAAACCCAGCCAACCAGGAACAGTCAATAATGCTACAAAATTTTAGAACCCAGCTGGTCTGAAAATCTTTTCGCTAAAATTGCGTGGCCCTAAGCGTTGCCGATAGTAAAGCGGCATACACACGTGAGAACACGGTTCGCCGGTTCACACGAGATTCCCCGTGGTTCGCCTTGGTGTGGGTACTAACAAACCAAGTTCGCAGACGAACTTGGTCTTCCATCGAGTTGGAAAACATTTGTTCGGTTCGGCGAACCACGTTAGCCTGTGTTGGTCGGTAGTCTAGAGCACACGTGAGGTGTGTTTGGATGAGTTGCTGCAATGACGGGTAGTGCTTAATTTATGATCCTGTCTTTTCTGACGGACTTCATCGAGGCCTTTCGTAACTATCCATGTTGGTTTTTATTTAATTCCCTGACGATATCATTGGTAGCTCTAGCGGCGCTGTACCACACCATACAATCACATATATGTGTCGGAAAATCACTATTCTTCAGTTTAGGGGTGTATGCTTTATGTGCTATGTAGGCCTAAACTGCTGTACGTTTGTGTCAAACAATTAAAAATGTACATTGTGTGTTTAGTTATTTTTTGGTGTAATATATTGCACATATAAGTAAATATATTGTTCCACCTGTATTTCCTTGCATATAATCACATTTAATTGTTTTTACATCACTTTTATGTACTAGCAGCTAATCCTTTACCTTTATTACAATTATCTACAAATTTTAACGTGTGTTGGTTTTTATCTACTTACCTTTTTAAATTGATATTTGAGGCTGTTGTATCTGTATATCGCTCTGCATGTCTCTGGTATGATTGTCCCAACGCTTGTTTAAATATGGCGCCCGAAAATTTCAAGTCTTCAATGTTTCGTCCTGTAGCCAAGTACCCAATTGTAGCAAGCAAACGCTGTTTGGCCTATATTAATGTTTTCGTGTGAGTATCTTGCTTAACAATATAGGCTGCCATTAGTTCGAATAAAAAATTAAACTTATTTTCAATAATTCTTAAATAATTAGGTAGTACTTCGCTTTGTTTTCTCTCAGCGGTTTCAGTAGATTAACGTGCGACCACTTTTCCCTTTCATGCAACCAATCCCTTGTCCAGTGTGATCTCTTTCGCGATTTTCTTTTATTAAATTCTCCTAATTCATCCAAACAGTCTTCGCAGCAGCCACTTTTAAACAGCTCATTCGCCCGTTTTCAGAGTGAAACTGTGTCACCGATAACCGTTTTGCACCCCCCTCTAATGTGTAGATCACATGGTCCGCAAACAAGGTTTGCCGAACCAGGTTCCATGTGTGCAGGTCGCTTAAAAACCACCCCAGAATTTCTCTGGAAGAAGTTATGTAAATCTCGGAGAACAGAAATCAGGATGGTGAATTTTATTGGTAAATAACAAAAATGTTCGAAAAATAGGCAATAAAATAATAACTCATATAACATTGTCTTTTTTTGATACGAATCCAAGATACAAAATTCGCTTTTTTGTTGCAACTTTTTAAACTAATTAGTATTAGTATAAAGGATACACTAAAAATATTTTTTGACATAATTTAAGGGGGGGGGGGGGGGGAACAAATGTCCTCATAATGCAAAGCTTTTCGGTTTTAGCAGCACCAGATGAAAATTGTTCCTTTGACGTTTCGGTAGAGGATGCTCTCGCCATCGTCAGACAAGCTTTTGCGTTGATGTGGCTACTATCAGTACGGCAATTGTTCCGAGAAGCGTCCAGGTGATGCCTGACGAATATCCTTTGAATGAAATTATTTACTACTTTAATTTTTCCCCTGTTCTCGTTTGGCTGAATTTGTGATCGTGATTGCAACAACTCCCCGCCGCAGCATTTATTGGCGCGGGAAGTCGTGCAAGACAGTGACAGACAATCTGCACGCGTGCGAGATTCATGTCCGCCCACTGACCCACATCGGCAGTAATATAGAGTTCACGGATACGTAATGCATTTGTCCGTGGTGGGATTAACCACTGTGATACCGTCTCTCTCAAGAATAGGCCTACATACGCACCCGTTTGTACAACCGAGTTCAAAGCTATAGGGGTGTAGTTTGGTACTCTCTTTACCTTCTCTTTGACTTGCTCTTTTCCCTCACACTTCCTTGTGCTCTCTATCTCATTTCCCGTTTATCTCTTTCTCATTTTTGTCTCTTACATTCTCTTTCTCACTCATTTTTGCCTCTTACCTTCTCTTTTTCATTTCCATTTTTTCTCTTTCTCACTTTTTCTTTCTCTTTCTGTATCTTTTCCTTTCCCTTTATCTTTAACTCTGTTTCTATATCTTGCTTTCGTTTTTTTTTTTTTAGTTTGTCTTCTTTCCCCCCCCTTTTTCTCTATTCATCTCCATCGCGCACTTTTTATCTTTCTTTAGTTCGCTTTCTCTCCCTTTATCTTTTTCTCAATTTCTCCCTATCTTTCTCTTTATTTTTATTATTATTTCTTTGAGTTCTCCTTTTCTCTCTTACTGTCCTCCCTCCCTCCGAATATTTAACTTAAATATTTTGGCAACACTCCTGGTTTTCAAGTTTCCAGTGGCGAGACACTCTGTAGTGTGTTTTTCCATGAGCAGTATTATTGACATGTCGGTCGCACAATGCAGAAGTGTTTTACTGTTAGTTGCATCTCTTTGAAATTAATTATTAATGGATGAAGAAGGAATGAATAAATGAGTGGATTGGAGTTATGTTTCGTCGCTATGAGAGACAGATGAGGATTGAAACAATGACACGGAGCAGTGACTGAATCAAAGGAAGGGGGAGGGGATATCTCGAGAAAAATCTGGACTTGAACCCAAATTTCCTTCGCGGGAGACGAGAGCTCTGATCACTCTGCTATCACGGTTCCGGTCGCGTCTGAGATATTGCAAAATGCACGACAATCTGATCATCAACGACGTTAAACTAACTAGGAAAACTGCCTCATTTACGCTGAGTTTGCTAGCTACTCGTTGGCAAAAAAAGTCCTTGCGCAGAAACTTGCTTAGTGTAATCAATGCTGACCTCGTCAACTCGTCGCTCTCTTTACATGGCTCAGTTTATATTAGTATATATTGTTATTATATTGGACGCCCTTCTCTAACCGACAAGAGCAGCTTTAACGAGTCGCGTCATCCCGAGCCGACCCGACGCCCGAACAGTCCATACGGGTGACGTCAAATCACGCTGCTCCGTGCGGCGGCTTGCGGAATTCCCAAGGCTGTTCAGCGTTGGATAATAGCGCCGAGGGAGGACGATGCGTGGAGAGCGGAGAGAGGACGGGGGTAGCGACGAACCTTGTAATCCGGCCACGCGGAAACGCCGCGCTGTAAGATATTTACCGAAATACCCTTTCTGGTGTTAAATCCCAGTCAGATGTGCAGATTTGCTGGACTTAAGTTATTTAATGTTATAACTTTTTTGGTTCAAAGTGAGTGGCAGAAAGCGGGATGTTGTATAGCTTTCATCTGATAATGCTGAGAAACAAAATAACTAATGTAATAAAAAAAACTTGGTTTAGACAAAAAAAACTTGGTTTAGTCCAAAAAAACTTGGTTTCTACAAAAAAACAGGTTTTTTAAAAACTTTTTTTTCCAACCCTGCTTTGTGGCAATATGGTTAAAATGTAAAGAATTGCCGTGAGGTATGTCCGTGCCGTTTAGTTTTCGCGTCGCGGAGCGGTGAACATATTGTCATTATTCATTCATTGAATGGCAGAACATTATCAATGCGAATGGCTGCATTACAGTATGTCTATGTAGCCTATTGGCAGAATCTCAGTGATAGTGATATTTGCAGAACTACAAAATGGTCTATTAGAATACTCGATCACATCTGACTTATACATAATATAAATAAATAATTAGAAACTAGTTTATTATACTTAATCCTAGCTTTGATATTTACTAAAAAAAAATTCTTATTATGAGAGTATTTCAACATTGTGTAATATTTATTCTCTTTCTCTCTCTACCGTTTTACCCCTTATATATACTTACGAGTCGAGGTTTGAATTGCCATAGATGTTTCACTTCTATCACATGCACTCAGTTAAAATGCGCACTTACAGTTTAACTAAACAAACAGTTTTATAAATTTTAACTGTGACACTTTGGCTTAAATATAATTTTACAATAAGTAAATATTATCCTTAAATTTTTGAAACGTTCTATAAAATTTCAGAGAGTACTTTGATAAAAAAAAAATAGTTAAAACTCAAGTCAAACTGATTAAGAATAAGATGTTCTAAATGCTTGCAATGTTAGTAGTATACAAAAGGGCAGTCAGGCAGACATGCGTCAGGCACTGGAACTGAGTGTACAAGGTTTTTGTGTGTGGCGGTTTCTGCTGCCTTGGAACCTACATCTCCGATGACGTCACGGCCGCCATCTTGGATGACCTTGAACTAAGATCTTGACCTTCAAAATTAGCCAAAAATCGCCAAAATTTCCATTTTTTTTAATCCCACCGAAAATTCTCAAAAAATTCCACAATTCAAAAATTAGGATTTCAAAAACCTCAAAATACTTTTTTGCCTAAGAAAGAACACAACGTCCTAAAAGAGGCTTAAGCATCCATCTATAAAGCCTCTGATAAGCCTCTGACGTCATCTAGGATTATGACCGCCATCTTGGATTATTGCATCACCGTTGCAATTTCCGTTACGGTCGCCATCTTGAAAATCCGTAATTTTTGTGTTAGAAAATCAGGAAAAAATGTAACAATTTATAAAACATATTAAATAATCGAGTTTAATAATAAAAATTTAATGAAAAATATTTTAGAACATTAAATATACACTTACGTCATGGAGCTCGGAGTCCTCGGTTCAAACCTGGTGAGGCCAAAAATTAAAAAAAAGATCCTTCCTCCATGGAAGCCGCTGGCAGACTAACCTCCCACCACTTATGTCAAGGTATATATTTCGTCAGCGAGTATGATGTCATGTCCGCCATCTTGGAAATCTTTATTTATTATCTGATTTTAATGAAAAAAGTTTTAAAATTTATAAAATAAACCAATTAATTTTTAATAAAAAAATCTTTACAAAAACCGTTGCATATTTAATTACGACCGCCATATTGAAAATCCGTAAATTCAATGCTAGAAATTCCGAAAAAATTCCAAAACTGGTTAAAAAAAATTGCCTACTTCAAATGGTTACTTATTTAAACGATTTCGGTCCTCGGTTCGATTTCTGGCGAGAGTAAACGAGTAATTTATTAATGTATTTTAAAAATTCTCAATAAAAAGTATTAAAAATGTCTTACAGCACACCCGACATTTTGAATTATGTCACCACTGCATCAATTATTGTTACGGACGCCATCTTAAAAATCTTTATTTATTATCCTTTTTTAAAGAAAAAAGTTCAAAATTCATTAAAAAATTAACTTGTTAGAATACTGATTGATTAGATCCATTCCCGTCCTTGGTTCTAAACCGGCAAGAGCAAAAAATAAAAAACGACAGATCCTTCCTCCATGGAAGCCACCTAGGCTGACCTCACACCACCAATACCAAGGTATATATCGTCAACTGGTATGACATGTCTGCCACCTTGTCTTCGTCTGTTGAAGGCTGCCATCTTGTTTTCGTCTGCTAGGGTGTGGTGATGCCATGTTAATATAATTTTCTGTTCACCATACCTTTGACCTCGTTTATTGACATTGAACTTTGACCTTGAAATTTAACCTTGACCTCGAAATTTGATCTTGACCTTGAAATTTGATCTTGACCTTGAAATTTGACTTCGACCTTGACGACCATCATGGGTACGATATTTTCTGTTCAGTACATGCTACCAGGAGCTACCACCTGCTAGAGGACATTGCCACCATCTTGTTTTCGTTTGCTGGAGGACACCATCTTGTGTGTGTACTCGTCTTATAGAGTGCATTACTGTCATGTTAGTTTTATTCTAACCTGCTAGAGTGCAGTAATAATTAATTATTACTGTGGAGCTCGCCATCCGGATATTTGGACGCCATCTTGGAATCATGTAATTATTAAGATAGAAATTCGGGAAAAATTCCAAAATTCACCAAAAAAATTTGCAATCAATTTACAGATTGATTTGAAACTTGGTTCAATCCCTGGACTATATAACATTAATTTAATATAACATCAATTTAGCATAATAGTGACAGGTTCGAAAATAAAACAGCACAAGTTCTTTTACAAAATACATTTTATTACATATCTTCTATTCTACTACAGAATTACTTGCGGAAATTAAAAAATGCCATAAACATTTAGTTCCGCATCGGTGTGAAATGACTAATTCTAAGCTCCAATCGGTTTGTACTAGACAGAGACCAACCAGAACCTTTACTGACATAGTCCTCTTCTTGACAGAGTTTCTGGATACTGTGTTTAACAGTTTTCTTCACATCGTTAGAACTGTAAATTACTGCAGCCGATGTCTTGAATGCACACTTCTTCACTTTGTCATCAAATGGATATGGTTTGCCATATACACAGTCCAGCCACAAGTTATATTTTAGTGGTCCGTTTGTTGCTACATCATCAGTAAGCTGATTGATTATGTTCTGCCTGATATCCTCAAGAAAATTACAAATATATTTTCACTCACTTAACGTATTTAGATAATAGTAGTCCTTCAATGTGCCACGAAATGCAGACTGCGCCAAGTAGAAGCCATTATCATTCACCTGTAATGCACCGAACACAGTGTTAGGTTTAGTTCCATGTCCAGATGCCATAGCAATCGGTTGCTGCACATCTGTTTTTTGTTTCTACGCTCACGAGTCTTCAACCTTAACTGAGGAGTCGTAATTTCTGCGGGTAGTTGAACAGTAGGTACACGGACTTCACCTTTACGGTTTTCGCATGTCGACGTAAATTATCAATTCGATTAAACCATTCATGACACTCATCGCAGCGAAACTTCCTGCGAGAAGGATTCTTCGTACATTTACTCCTCTCATGTCTTCGTACATCATGGGAAAATGCGAACGACATATCAAAGTAGCTGCAAGGATACCGTGATGATGAAGACGATCCTTTCAGACCTGATCCAGATACTGGCGTTACCACAGTTTTACTATTTCTAGGCATACTCTTATGAACATCAATGCATCGTTGTTGTTTAGAAACCTTTACTTTCTGCCGCACAGCAGGACCTTTACATGTGTTCATGTGCGTTTTCATATTATCTTTTCTGGCAAACTGCTTATGACATTTCTCACAACCAAACATGTTGCTAGGAGGATTCTTAGCACATTCTCTCTTCTCGTGTCGACGAGCATTGCTGATGTTTGAGAAAATCTTGTCGCAGTAACGACATCGATGTTCGTTAGTTGTTGTCGATTCGTCATCCATTGAAGTCTCCATCGATGGCGAAACAGCGTTCGTCGAGGTTTCCTGTACAGCCAGCACTACCGGCATTAAGTCTCTTATGACGGTGGTACCACGACTGTTGACGTCTCCTGTAGTGTTGACGTCAGGGTTCCCGTAGTCGATGGTACAACCTCCATCGATTTCGGTGTTAAAGACGGTAAAGATGCCATCGAGTTCACAAGAACCGGTAATTACACGACTTATGCACCAGATGAAACAAACTAGGTGATCTTTACACCGTCGACGATAGTAACAAACTTAGCGACTTGCTGTCTAGTACTCGTTAATATACCCGCGACCGAACGATTAATTTAAAACAAGAACAATTAACTATAATACTAGAGTCAAAACAACATTAAAAATAGAAGCACATATGATCGAAAAAATTCTACGTGGTGTTATAGGTTCTCTTCTCAGTAATTCGATCTCACCAATATAGGCTAGGTTCCAAAGCTCCAAAGCTACAAATCTCCAACAGCTATAATGCTCCAACAGTTCCAAAGCTTCAACAGCTCCAAAGCTCTAACAGCTCCAAAGTTCTAAATGCTCCAACAGCTCCAAAGCTCCAACAGCTCTAAAGTTCCAAATGCTCCAACAGCTCCAAAGCTTCAACAGCTCCAAAGCTCCAAAGCACCATTCGCTCCAACAGCTCCAATGCTTCAGCAGCTCCATCATCTCCAAAGCTCCAAAGCACCATTCGCTCCAACAAGCAATGTTCACGCAATTGACGCGCAATACACGCAATTTACACACAATGTACATGCTATGACCACGCAATATACGCACTGGACATCATGTTCATGCAATGTACACGCAATGACCACGCAATGTTCGCACGGGACACGCATAGTACACATAATGACCACGCAATGTACGCACCAAACACGCAATGCACGCACCGAACACGAAATGTATAAACAGGAAACGCATTTAACAAAAAGGACGTACATTTGGACGAAAATTCAACTCAGTAGGTTGCGTTCGTTAATTTTACGTTAGGATACAATGCCTCCATCAATCATTGGCTACAACTTTTGGCTCCAAAAATCAATGACGTCAAAAGTATTCGACTCCAAATAGTCTTAGGCCTAACGCTATTTGTATTCAAGGCTACGAGGCTTCGAAGATACGTGGGTCCAACTGCTCCAACAGCATTGTGCTATAAGATTACAAGGCTACTTGGTTACGTAGCTACAAGTCTACGAGGCTCCAAGGCATCATGTCTACGTGACTACGAGCCATGAGGTTACGAGACTATGCGATTGCGAGTCTACAAGGTTACGTGATCGCGAGACTATAGGACTACGAAGTTTCCAGAACACAAGGTTACGAGACTGCGAGGCTACAGGACTACGAAGCTTCCAGGACACGAGGCTACGTGGCTATATGACTACTTGGCTCTAACTGATTAAAATAGCACCATTCAGTGTTCAGAGTTAATTTATCTCATGCAAAATAACCTGTTTAAAGTAGTGTCGATTCTTGTCAACAGATGACACCACATTCTGCTTACAGGTAAATATTATTTAGTTATTTTATGCGGGATGCAGGATGCTCACAAACGATCGCAAAAGAAGGATGGCTTCGCTAAGCACCAAGGAGAAGGAAGTTCGTCTTGCTTATTAGTGATTTTCAGATGTCTCAGAGCATATTATGTATATGACTGAGTAATTGTATTGTCGTTAGAATTCCACCTGGTAAAAAAATATTGCAAGTGATGATTTAGTAGCAGAAATTCAATTAATTAATTTTCACTCTGAATAAAGTGACATAATTCATTGAGTTAAATATCCTTCATGCATAGTTTGGTTTCTCAGAAACAACCAGAAGCTCTTGGAGATATCACAGGAATAATCAAGAGTACACAGAGAAAACCATCAAAATATTGTCAAGAATAATCGGGAGCACACGGAGAAAACGGTCTCACATATTTCTTTGATATCAAAAAATCACAGAAAAAATTAAAAAATAATATAATAATAAATAAAAAAATTCCAAAATTCCAAAAACAGTTTCTGTCCGCTTGTAGAACAAGTATAGAATTCTAAAACAAGCCAGAATTTTGTGTAATTTTTAAATTTTTTGTTTTATTTATTTATTATTATTATTTTTAATTTTTATTCTGTGATCTGGAAATTTTGGCGATTTTTGGCTAAATTTTGGCTAATTTTGAAGGTTACGGTCAAAGTTCAAGGTCAAGATCATCCAAGATGGTTGCTATGACGTCATCGGAAATGTAGGTTCCAAGGCAGCAGAAACCGCCACACAAAAAAAAAAACCTGTACACTCAGCTCCAGCGCTTGACGCCTGTCCCCGGGTGCTCTTTAGTATAGCTATTACTAATGTTTACTGCCTTCTGGTGTGGTTTTTTGAAACTACAGGTAGGAATGAGTAGACGTTTCAGTGCAGCAACCGGGTGTCTGCGCGGCTTGTTAACGTCAAGGACAGACACGCGAGGCTAAATACCAAGGGGCCACGCCGAATGTAGAATACCGGGCAGATGCATAAACATCGCAAGTAAAATTGTGGATATTTTCCAATCTCAACCAATGAGGATCAGCGAACATTTCTGCAGCAGTATGTACTCATGGCAGTGACTCTTCGTGTTAAGACGAAGTTCTGAAACGAATATTTTATTTTTTAAACCAAGAGTTATCGATACAGTTTTTTAGCCGCTTGAAAACCTTACAATTTTAAAATAGAGGCTTAGCATCCTCATTGATGTATACATAGGCCGAGTTCCGATACTGCTTTTGAGCATCTTGTACGCAGATACGCAGAGGTTCAGTTCCGTAACAAAATCAATGGCATTAATGTAATTGTAACGTCATTTCTACTTCCGGCCAACTTTGTGCATTATCAGCACGCGGTCTGAAACACGAGCGATCCACGTGCTGACGCGTTTGGCGGGAACAATACAATGTTTAGGTTAGCTTGTAATAAATAGTCAAATGTATACTTTACGACTTCCAAGTTAGTTGGTACGAATGAGGAAGCATATTTTGAAGTGACTCTCGAGATAACAAAATGACACGATAGAGAGAATATTTCAGATATAACATATAGCGAAGTAAGTTGAAGCGTGCGCGGCTTCAATTTTAGAAATAAAACTGCTAGAAGAGTGTGCGCTAGCCATTATGTTTCTCTTTCGTAAACAACCGCTTTAATTGCAAGATAAAGAAGGCGGCCCTCAGTTTCCTGTTGCTTGGCGGTTTTCTCACATTGCGGCTGAACGCCCAAAGCTTATTTATGTAACCTGCCATCAGAAGTCTGTGTCATGTGACTTGTCACAGACTTGACATTTCTCCAAAGTAGTACCAGTGGTACACATTTCCCAACTGTCACTTGCAAAGCAACACATGTTTATTTACGAACACTGGCAATCGCGTGAAGTTTTTTGCAAACTCTGTCGACAGAACGACAGTGGCGGCAGGATACGTAGACCATTGGCAATACTTTTGGAAAGTATCAAATTTGACACAAGTTACACCATACAGTATTACACATCTCTAAGACCTACCATTTGTTTACGCCCCGCAGCCAGAGTCACGGCTTCGTGCAATTCGGTATCGTAGCGGAAATCCTCGACAATCTTTTGCCAACGACGCGAAAATTGTAATTTTTTGACGAGTATAGGAAACATGGGTGTAGTTTTAAGTCGCATGCTCAAGCATACAATATTAACTGCTCACATATATATAAGCTACAACAGTTTGCTGCACAACTGCCTTTGTCGCCAGAATCGTGAAAGTTATGTTCCCGTGCGGAGGGGGAGGGGGCCGGGCAAGATGGTTTAAGGAGGAGGAGGGAGACCGGCCACTCATCCTCTCTTGCAATGTGCCGTTCTAAACTCTTCCGTTCTCCAGCGGGGTCCGCTGTTACCGACGACCACCGAGATCACTAATGAATGATCAGTGATCGTATGCAATAACTGGATGATGATAAACAAACAAGTGTGTGTGTCTGTTGTATCAGTCGTTTCGCAACGCTCTGCGGTGATATTCGTTCATAATTTAATTTTTAAATTATTAATTATGTTTGCTCTGATTTAATTTCGTCGGTAGTATGTATTCGTAGGTCCGAGTGCAGGGTTCAGGGTGAAGTACCGAGGTGGCGACCGCCATCGTGGATTGTGACGCCATAGCAGCCGGCTAAGAATTTCCGTTTTTAGTAAAAAATTTCCACCAAAAATGTTTTTTTTTTTAAAAATCTGAAAAATAAAAATTTCCCTATTTCGAGTAAAAAATTTCCTTACGAAGAAAAATTTCCCATTAAAGTCACCAAATATGTCAAGAGGTTTAAATTCCCCATTTACCAGCCTCCATAAGCCTCTGGAGGGGACATATGACCTTGACCTCGGCTGCCATCTTGGATTACATGAATGACGCCATTTTGACTTCTGCCATTTTGCTCATAGAACAAAACTGCAGGTGGATCCAACTGGCTTCAATTGCTCCGACTGCACTTGAATTCATTATCACTAATTTGCTGCAACTGCACTTAGATCAACTGCATCAATTGCTCCAACTACATCAGGCTCCGGCTGCTCCAACTGCTGCTATCACAAAATAAAATATAGTAAATTTTCTAATTGCTACAAACGCGAGAGACCAGACCGTGATGCCAGGTTCGGAGCTGGCTGATGGCCCCGCACGGCCACTGACGTCACGCGTCATCCATTGACGCAAGGCATGCCACGCGTGCCTGGCCGGATCGTCGCTACTCCCCTCCCTCCATCCGCTCCCTGCGCATCATCCTGCTTCGGCGCTGTTATCTATCGCTGAACGGCCTTGGGAATCTCGCGGGCCGCCGTGCTGAGTAGCGAGAATGGACGCCGCCCTTCTGGACTATTCGGGCGTCGGGTCGGCCCAGGATGACGCGACTCGTCACAGCTGCTCTCGTTGATTCGAGAAGGGTGACCCTCAGGTACTTAAGCAGCGACGCCGGCCTCCGGGGCAGTTCCGCGAGGAATGAGGCAATAGTCCCGCGACGAGTTCGGTATTATGAAGGTGTATCTTAAACGGTTGTGCTCTATGGCGTATTTATGGCAATAGATTACACAGAAACAAGGATAGCACCAATGACAGATCGTGAATTGGAAAGAGTAAGTATATAGCCTTTAAAATGCACGCTGCAAACTAAGGATTAGACTCGCTATAGTATTCAAAAACTGTAAATTGCATATGCTCTTTTATATACTGATATTTATTTACATTATAAGTTGTCTGCCTTTTGAAATAAATCCCAGAATGTCAAGTACATCTAATGCTAAAAATTAGGCGGTGCATGGTGCGAATGCATATTTTATGGCAATAGAAGTTCGTAAATATTATACATAGGTAAAAAAAAAAAGTGATATTAGAAAGATGTGATGATTAATGTAACACGAAATATGTGATGGAGGAATTTGAAATCATAACAGATGTTTCACATTCTATATACAGACCTGCCGACTCTCACGATT
This sequence comes from Bacillus rossius redtenbacheri, assembly GCF_032445375.1. Classification (NCBI taxonomy): domain Eukaryota; kingdom Metazoa; phylum Arthropoda; class Insecta; order Phasmatodea; family Bacillidae; genus Bacillus; species Bacillus rossius. The sequence goes on from NC_086331.1 coordinate 72,202,609, forward strand.
TTGGTGTGAGGCTCACGATTTCAAGGTCCATCTCACGCCCTCACGCCAAAATAGCGTTTCCTCACGATTTTTCGGGGCCCCAAGATTTTGTTTGTAAAAGTTACAAAACAAGTTTTACGAAAGCTTACAGTAACGAGTTTCCATCAATACTCGAGTCACGTAAAGGAAGCAAATTTGCGTTTTGTAGCGTGTGCCGTGCTGATTTTTCTATCTCGCATAGTGGAAGAGGAGACATTGTGAAACATGTCGCTACAAAAAAAAAAACACAACTAACACGTGAAGTGTATTGCTTCCAATAAAAAAATTAATTTTGCTGTGAACAGTGATAATAATGTTACACGAGCAGAATGTTATTTTACATCTTTTTTAGTTGCGGCCCTGCATGATCACTATCGACAGCGCTAAATTATGTTCAACTAAATTAAATCTGCAACCTATAATTTGTTGAAATAAATTTTGAAGCAGAGACCATGTAACATATGTACAGGTGTGTCACTTAAATTTAAAGATTCTCATGTGTTGTTTTTTTTATATCGAACCTGTATTTATGGGTCTGAAAATTTTTATCGAGGACCTCATGATTTTTTAAATTTGAATGTTGGCAGGTCTGTATATACACCACTCAAATAAAGGTTTTGCACCTAACGGTTATCTTTCAAGCATGATTATAACAAATTCCGGTTACCTAGCTTTGATTTGGTTAGGTTTGTATAGTAAATTGCATGTGTTCGTGAGTAGTATAATGTCCGGTCTTGCTACTGGGTTCATGGGTGAGGATTGAGATTTTCGACCGCCATTTTAGATTGTGTCGTCTTGGCGGCCATCTTGGATTACCTTAGACCTTGATCTCGACCTTGAACATTGACCTTGGATGCCATCTTGAATTCCCCCATGTTTGTTCTGCTATTTTTCTAGAGCTTTACAAAATTTTAAATTATGTTATGTCCACTACATTGAATTATGACATGTTTGCTATCGTTGATTCTAATATCGCAGCCGCCATCTTGGATTCTGACATAATGCCTGCCATATTGTTTTCGTCTGCTGGCGGTCACCATTTTGGATTCTAACATCACAGCCACAGTCTTGTTTTATTTTTGCCATCTCTATTTCCGCTGTTTGTTCCTAGTGTGTGCCAGTATCATTTTGTCTCATGCAGGTAAGGTCGATGTTCTATTACCTACCGCTACGAGTGTTATAATGACCCTTACAGACATATTAAGTTATTTTATACACCGTACATTGGAAGTGAGGTGATTCGAACCATGACAACTTGGACCTTAGGTATGAAAAACAAACATATTTGACCACATGACCATCGATACATTTACTAGAGGGAGAATTAATTAATAGATATTTATAAATTACATACATTTGGACTTGTATATTTTAATACAAAGAAATAATAGCAGCACCTGTTAGAGGCAGAGCCGACATATTTCTATTCAATGCTTGTTACCTGGAGCTCTATTATCGCATAGTGCACACAGCATCTGCTAGAGGATGCTGCCAAAATCTTTGTTTTCAATACTTGCTGCTAGGGGCACTAGTGTCACGTAGTGCACATCATCCGCCATATTGCGCTGCCACCATCTTGGTTTATATTTTTACCCCCTTAGATTTTATTAGTGCCAATCACAGGACCGTCGTAGTGCCACTCATATATTGATTGATTAGATAGATTTCAATCTCTGGTTAGATCCTTTGTCGATGCAAAAATATGTAATTTCTGCCAAAAAATTCTTATTTCATTAAATATGGTGAAAAGTCCCGAAAGTGACTTAAATTTACCATCTACCAGCCACCACTAAGCTGCTGGTGTCATATTGACAGCCAACTTGAAAATCGAATTACTAACCAAAAAAAAAAAAAAAGAAATATTCTAAAAATCATAAAAGTAATTATTTACTTATATATTGATTGATTAGATAGATTTTCATCATTGGTTAGATTCTTGGTCAGTGCTGAGAGTAATTAAAGCTTAAGATAATTATTTAAATTATTTTTCCCCCAATATATTTCGTCGAGTTACTTATTCATTCTCACTAAGGATACTATACAAGACAACTAATAAATATGTTACTCCCACCAAATAAAGTTTACTCGATATCACTATGTATACCATGGATGCTGTAGTCGGGGTACCTTATGGTTACTAGAGTATCAACTACAAACATATAGACCAAGTTTCTCCGAACCATGTGGTCTTCTTTGTCAATACTAAGTATGCTATATGTCCAGGTAAAAATCAATTGTAAGTACATAGAACTAGTGTCTCAAAACCACGAGGCCGTCTTTTTCGATACTTGAAGTACCTTTCAAACAGCTATTACCAATGCTAGGCATATATGCCAACTGTATTCGAGCTACGAGGCCTTCTTTTTCGATACTTGGAATATCATGTTTCCAAGTTATATTCAATGTCAAGCGTATAGGTCAAGTTTCAAGGTCAGGGATGTAACTAAAACACACCTCGTACGTCGCGGTGAAAAAGAGTAATGGGTCGGAGAACACCCGTTACATAGTTGCGCGATTTTTTACACCCTATTTATTACACGTGGTTATTATCAATTGGAAATATTTGTGACAGAACAAATGCAATAGAGATATAGTGTTACATTTACAGAAATAGCCTTTAAATAATAGTACTGTTCGGAAAAACATCAACATTGCCTGTGATACCCTACGTTAAGGAGAGCGAGCCTGCGGCGCTAGTGTTGTGTGTCGGAACAAAGGCGTCTTGGTTCCCCTCGCTCAGGCCTGCGCTCTCGCTGGAATACAGAAGTGAAAGTTATAATGTCGGCAGCCGACATTCCTGAGTCCCCCGCCCACGCGGCCAAGCCCAGACGTTGCTGCGTTGCTGCAGCCAGGGGGCCGTCACTAGATATGGCCTACAGCCCTACACGGCTCTTGTTATCCTAATCGAGTCTGTTGTACCAACATTAGTATCGTTGAAATTCAAAGCTAATGTATGTGTATATATGTAATAATGTGACTTGTAAGTAAAATGTAGAGTTTAATTCTAAAAGTAATTAATTTGACTCGTACAACGTTTTAGTGTCTAGGAAACAATTTTACAAATTTTTTAAATTAATGTGCGAAGCTGCAAATTTTGGTGTTATCGTTTATTTAAATCGCGTTCGTCAAAGATCGTTGGGTTTTTAATGTTTCTGTCCCTATGTATTTAAAATAATAAATACTAGCTGACCCGTGCTAATATTTCGCACAGTATTGTAATCAAACACCAATAGTCATTATGCAGAGAAGTAATAAATATCATTCTTATTGTAAAATGTCTTTATGCATACAATATTTTCAGCATCAATGTTATTGAAGTTAGGAGTACTTACCTGATTTAATACGTTTATTTAATTAAGTTATTTACTTTTATTTATTTACGTTGGTTCATAAATAAGAGTTTATAATGATTTATAACGCTTGACATTTTGATTGATTTGCGTGATGGATTACATTTGAATATAGAATGTAAACACTCTAAAACAGCTGTCATGTTAGTTAAAATTTAGAAATAGATGGCGCCTCCTACATGTTAGTTGAATATATTTTCATTAGGAATGCCATCAACAGATTCGTAACGAAAATATCCTTTTTATAAAAAAGTTATCTATTTTTTTAACGAAAATATTAATTTTAAATTGTCTATTTTTCGTCAATAACGGGGTATATAAGCTTTAAAATGATGTTTGAAACATTAATTTTGACGAAGAATTAAGAGGGATATGTAGTTACCACAAAACAGAACACCTTTGAGAAATAATATATATGATTATCATGATGATGATGATGATGATGCTGATGATGAATTAATGTATAGTACAGAAAATGTGAATACCGGGAGACCTCGGTAAACTTTTGTGTTCAAATACAAGCAATTGTGTTGATATTTATGTGCCCATGTGTCTGAATGTAACAGTTGATTCTTTAAGGACACTAGTTAGTTAAAATTTGTCAGTGCATAACTGCTGCATTTATAGCTATCGCTTAAAATAAGACAATTCGTGTATATAATATGTAAATAAATATCATAGCGCCAAAAAAGCTATCGTGAAACAAATATGTTGCATGGCGTTCTTAGTTCTGCATCATTAATGAACACAACATTTAGTACTAAATAAAACCTTATAAATATCCTTAAAAAATTTTTCGTGTATATCAAGACATTGAAGTACAAATCACACAATATATCATTAAAACATATACATATACTGTATAGTTATAGATTCTGATCCCAAGTAATTGTTAGCTAACCTAACATCGTTCGAGACATAACTAATCTCCTTTGGTTTTTATGTTGTGTATTTGGTACTTTTAGAATCGTTTGTGACCGATTTCAGAGAAAAAAATGTTATTCATCCTGGGAGTGACATCTGTTGTTTACTTCTATGCTTCTTGGCTGCAGCTACATTAGGCGCGGCATACCGGCAAGCTTGGTGAACTACGGAACCACTCTTGATTAAGGGCAAGGTGTAACCTCTTAATTTACAAATATTATTTTATGATGCTGGAAGTTTCATAGCTGTTCTGAAATTTCTAACCTTTGGCTAGTATTTTCTTGTCCTTGTCAAAGAATAAATTCAACTGACACCTACACCAAGCTATCAGATAACTTGCACCTACTGTACAACAGCACTACTCGGAGGAAAACCTTTAGTACAGTGGAACCTGTCTTATTAGAAGTTCTGTTATTTGAAGTCGTGGGTGATTAAAAAAAAAAAATACTATCCCCCTGGTATTTCTAATAATGAATGTGAAAAAATTATTTATGGTCAAAATGTTTTTGGATAGTTAAGTAAAATGTTAAATTTTTGAACAGGTAACGAATTCTCTTTTTTTTAAATAGACGATTAAAGGAGACTCAGTGGTAACAAGAAAATATTGTTCTTAATTCGAAGAGTTTGTTAACTAAAAAATATTTCACGCCCTTTTCAGGTTTGATTTAAAACAGTTCTAGTTTATCTGCAATAAACGCGCGCAAAAAAAAAAACTTGCTCTTTGTATTTCAGTTTGAAATCAAACGAAAAGTATACTTTGTATTTGTGGAGTCTAGATTATCGTTAAATTTATGGCAGTTTATGTTTTTGTCTTACAGTTGGAAGATGTACCAGGAATTAAACAGCGGTATTTAGTAGACCTACATTATAAAGAAGTAAGCTGAAGCATCCGATTATCAATTACGAGGCTGCAATGTGCATCTGCAGACTAAGAGTGTGACTTCGCCCAGTGAAGGCTTATTCCCGGAACGTGTTTGCTCTGATCTATAAGGTATTTTTGTAAATTTTTGTAGTTTAAAAATGACAATTTTGAGTTTAAAAAGGCCCAAATCAAACACAAGATGAACAGATGTGATTATAGTTTCCGGCTGGTGAACCACAGGTCCCGGGTTCGATTCGCGACTATCTGGGTTTATGACTGGATACAGGGCAACTTCATGTTTTTTGAGCGACAAATCTGCTGTTATCATACCAGCCCTATATATAGCAAAAGAGTGTATGGAGTATTAGCTTTGCATTTTTTGATAATTTACAATACCAACATTATATTAATAATTGCCTCCTAGCAAGCCATTATTTGTTTTATGTAAATTTATTGTAAAAATAAACGTACAGTGCTTCATATATCCCAATTGAGGTGAAACATGTTTGTCGCCGGAAAGATTTTTGCAGTCCACACCATGCCACCAGTTTATTGGTTGCACGCTCGCCCGTGTTGATAGCATATAGCTGCTCGTTATTGGTTTCTAAGGTATTTGTTCCTTTGCCACCATTCTGCGGACGGGATTGTTTACCGCCGCAGAAACATCTTGCCCGCCGTCCGGACTGATGATCCCATCATATTACTCATGTAATTTCATTCTATAAGCGATTGATTGTGGTTTAAAAATTAAAATACCTTCTATGTTGTAGTACGTGCTATTACAGTCTACATTAAATACTGCACAGCAAGTTGGGGATATTTAAAACTTTTATTTGTCTAATTTCAGTCTGATTCTGAAAATATTTTCTTTGAGTTATGGAAGAACATGGTCACAAAACGTGAAATATTATGAAACGGAAGCTTTTCAGTAACGGGCGGCTTGCCGTCAATTTCATATACATATTTTGAAATGACAGATACATCCGTAAATGTTTTCGAAGTAATTTTTTTCTGAATAAAATAAAATCTACAGTAAAGCTTTACTTTCTTATTGCTGGTCCTACACTGCGTATATTTTTTTTGTGTTGAGATACAAATAAATAAATAAATGTGTAATACCTTTTTACTTATAGTTATGCTGCATCATTGTTTACTTAACAGAAAACTGTTAGTTGTATTGGCCTGCGTTATAATTAAAACAACGCTTATGTTTTACCCTAACACCCATGTCTTAACCCGGGACAATTACGCTACGAGAGTCTGCTCCATATGGATTTTGAATTGAAATGAAAATTTTGTAACAAAATAAGTGTATAATTGGGCAGCAGAGCCCAGGAATTAGGTGCGAGGATTTTGATTGTCGGCAACTATCCTTGATTACGCCATGAAAGCCATTTTAAATTCTCAAATTTAAAATCTTGACAGTTCTTAGTACCACCGTTTTGAATTCTGCTATCTTGTATTAAAAATATAAAAAGTACTGAAAATATTTAATTAAAAATTATATAAAAAGCAATGACTCTTCATAGACTTTAGATGTTCTAAGTAAAATTTCTGACGGGTGCACAGAAATCAAAATTGTGACACATATTTTCTCTGCGACTCCCACAAGAAGGTATAATACATGCACATACATGCCTGCCCCCTCATCTACGACTTCACGGTCTAGCCACATTGGCCACCATAATTTTAGTTCTTGCCATCTGCGATTTTGCTAGTGTTGATTGTCATGCCGTCTCACTTATCTGCTAGAGTGCACTAGTGTCAAACATCGCCCTGTAACCAATATTAGTCACCATATTGAAAATCTTTACATATGAAGCAAGAAGCGGTAAAATCTTACAAGAGTTCGCTCCTTTGGGTGTTAGTAAAAACATATGTTATATTAGATTTTTCCTACAGTTGGCACTTAGATATACAATTCATTTGCCCCTCAAAACTGTTTTGTAAATTTCAATGAAATCTCTAAGAGCTATTTTAAAAAAGAGAAATACATATATTTTCGTGTATTTGTCTATATAATAATTGTTCGTTTTATAGCATAGGATATATTCGATAGAACATTTAAGAACGAATTAATTTGTTTTTACAATGATGTTGGATTGAAACAAAAACCACACTCGATTTTTTGACTGTAGGTTTTTAATTAATATAGGACTAGATTTTTAATAGTCTTGCCGATATTTATGGACTTTAAATATGAACGCTGCTAGGAGCAGCATAGATAGGTTAGTTAACATTTTCAAAACTTTTTTTGGCATTTCAAATTTTTTTTCGATAATATGATTATTTAAAGTTTGTCAATATAACCGACAACATGGCACACGATTGCTGTTGCTACGTGACAGTGGTGAGATTAAGTAGTGGAGGGTCAGTATACTTGTGGACATTATGGAGGATGGATGTGTTGAAATTCTTTTAGTGCACACACCGAAAATCTAACAAAAGAAATATAAAGTCATTAAAGTAAGTTTTTCGTACCTTAATTTTTGTAAATTTGTTGATTTATAAATATATTTTTTTTATATATTGATATCAAATATGACACATAATGGTGGCGTTTAGAGTTGCCTATAGTTGAAAAGGTCTAAATTCTAAATGGTGTATTACAAATCATCCAAAATGGTGGCTAGGTATAAAGTCTTCACAATCCTTACCCTGAATGTTGGGGCCGAATGCTCTTTTATATTCCATCTCGTCCAGCTATCCAGATTTCGGGTTTCCATGGTTTCCACGGTTTCCACAGTCATTCCGAGCTACCGCTGGGATGGTTCCTTACGATACACCCTGGCCGATGCCTGTTGACGTACGTAGGTACATATGTGTATTTTCGTCTGAATGACCTCACTGTCGACCATACGGTAAGCTCGGTGGAACAAATTGAAGGCCACCCTTCTTTAATAACCTTGTCGCCTTGATGTTAAACCAAGATAAAAAAAAATATGTTTAATTGTGCAGGTTGTTGCAAGGAGGTGTTTCCTCCCCCCCCCCCCCTCCTTGTTAGTGGCTAAGTGCGGATAAGTGTGGATGTGATTGTCGTCATTTCCGTTCCAGCACGAAGCTAAGAGCGACTTCAACACGCCACGGGTTGCACCATCGCCTTCTCTCGCAATCCGATCATTATTTTTTTTAAAAATACAATTGTAGTGGGCGGGGGCTTTACGTGCTGTTCAGTAGTGGCCGGATAATTAAACGATCGCAAAAGTATGGCCTAGCGTCTGCTTTCGGTCTTTTGTATTCTCCCATCTCATTCAAAATCAACTTTTGAGCTCAATTGAACCCGTGCATCAGCCAGTGTGAAATTATTACACATTTAGACGTGAATTTATACACTGAATGTTGACACTTCTGTAGGAAAGTAGCACACTTAGATGTGACCTACCGTCATAGCTATTGTCAATGAAGCATAAACAAAAACGTTTTTTTAGCCGAGGCGTGCTCTTCAACATCACCGTCTGCCGAGGCCGCGGTCATACATATAAGTCAGCGGGCTGATGAACACTCGCGGATACACACAATACCGAAACACACATGTACTACTGTAGGTGATTACGACCCAACATGCGGAGTGTGTTTCTTTATGATCCGTGAGACTTATGATCCACATTATAAATCAATGATGTAAAACGCAGGCTGCCTCTGAAAAGTTAATGTATTTGTTGAATTATCTATTCTGTCAGTAAAACATGAGTATTTTGTATAACTGATAACTAAAATACATATATACATTCTTGGTATTCTATATTCTTGTCTTAAACATTTAAATTTTTCGCTCATTTATTTCATAACAATTAATATTAAAGATTCAGTTTAGAATTTTGTGTCGTCAATGTTGTCAAACGTGTGCATTGCCGTAGCAAACATGAAACAGTAGATTTACAAAATAATACTATTACAGTAACAGTTCCTAACCTCAATTACTGTTTACCTTCAACTTCAGATTTTATTGATTTGGCTCCCTAACACACTCAAAAATGTTAAAAGAAAACCGTGCCACTGAAATTTCACACGATTTCATACCTGTTATTGTTAAAAAAAAAGCTAAATTTTAATGTCTAGCTTTATACCACCAACTGATAACACACGTGGAATATAACGTAGAATCGGTGTTATTAATACCATCCGAAATGTGTTTATAATTGTAGGAAGTTTACAGTAAACACCGTTACAACGCCATCAATAATCTGAGTTTAATGATAAATGTTGGGTTCGTAATCGCATAGAATCTTGCTGCTGTAATCAATACAATCTTCGTGGTTTGCCGTGCCGTGTACCGCAAGGTGTGTGTTCATAATTAACCCGCTGGCAACTCTCAATCGTCTGTCTGACGTGATCCGTGCAGTTAGTGAAGCTCGCGGAGGCTTGCGAACTACGGTGCTAGTAGTCGACACACTCAGTATTAGAATTGTGTTAGATTGGCGTTTAGTACTCTATAATTTAATACTATTTGTGGTTTCGTCTCGTTTTTTTAACGTTGTGTAAATATTATTATATTTTAATTTATTAAGGAGCTTCATAGTGGTTTTGGTGCATGAGAATGTCTTGTAATCTCCCGCATTTGTCAATGAGAATGTAGACTCAAACTTAAGCATTTCTCCAATAAGAAAGCATGCATTATATGTCAAGTGCGTGAGTAAGGTTAATTCTTTAAATATGATTTTTTTTTGTGATCCACTAATTCAATTTAATGCAAATAAGCAAAAGTTAGATTTGTTTACTCATAAACAAACGTCAATGGATAGTTCTATAATTATAACGTTTATATTTAAGAGCTATTTTCATCTTATAATAAAATGTCACATTTTAAGGAATTTTATTATTGCTTACATATTGAAATAATAACACAAAGATCTTCTTGATTCAAATTCGCGCGCTACGTAAGTTCTCTAAACGGAAATAGCTGTCACCACGAAAGAGAAAGAAATAAAATCTAAATTGTTGTGCACACTGTACATAGACTATTGCTGTTTCCGAATACCTTTTTAGCCCTTAAGCCTAAGAGCCTTGTAAAATGTATCTTAAATGAGGCCGGCCTTTCTCTTTACATTATGAATATAGCTCCAAGGATCCCTACAGAATCGCCTGTGCAGTCTTTCGTGAAAGTTCGAGTCGCTTGCCTCCTTCCATGCATCGTCGTGGCCTTCGACGGGTTTGTAGCGCTGTCTTTTATTAAAAAATGTAATTATAATCTGTCTCCTAGTTAGTCAGCTACTGTTGATGCCTTTTAACGTTTATCTGTTACTGTACGACGATTAACTTGAACTTGTTGAATTTGAAATTACCCGGAAAATAGTGAGAATAATTTGTGAACGCAATATAAAGATTTGTATAAAATTATTTATTTTAGTATAATAATCGAGATAAATTTTAACTATTAATGACAATCAATAAATATACTGAATTTTTATTCTAATTTATTATTATTTACTAAATAATGAAGTAATAATTTATAATGCAATAATTTTTACATACGGCAACATAACCTCACTTATATAAATACACGTGAAAGTACACTCCAGAAAGTTTATAAACACAATTTCTATAATTAATATTCACAAGAAATAATGTACTTTTAATTATATGGACCAGTACTCAATTTCAGTCACTAAAGTATATGATTTCAAAGAACATATATGATTCTGATTTGTATTTAGCCTTTTTTTATTAGCTGTTGATACTTGAATTGATTGACCATTCGTGTGGATTTGTAGTGTGAGTTTTGTTTTATTTTCCTCAAACTGTATCCCTTAACAGTAACACTTTCCGTAAGTCATGACTCGGCTCTCTTATTTTTCATACTGAAAGCTGAAGCAATACACCACAGTGAGCAGCATTATTATCTCTAGCTATTGTTGAACACAGATGTCGAATATATACGCAGAATTTGCGGCATTTGACTGCTGAGTACTCAAACGTACGCTCCAAAAAAATAGACGTGTGTACAAATTTGATTATTAGTGTGGGTAGTCAATGGAATTACGAAATTTTTGTTGAATGTTGTGCGCGCATTGTAAAAATGAATTCTCATACTTTTTTTAATAATTCACCTAAAGAAGTGTAACTTTAAAAAATTCTCACATTTGTCCTATTACAACGCCTTTAAACTTTGCAATAAACCACAAGCACTGTTATTATTTGTTCTTCCCTAATGCTTTCATGTTTTTCCTTAGCGCTTATCTAGCGATAGTTCGTAAGTTTTACACATTGCAACTTCCTGTTGTAACTCATGCGGTGGGCGACTGTGATATCCCACGAACTACGTCGTGACATAAATTTGACTCGAGTCACGAAGTTGTCGCTACATAGTGACGGAGAAAGCGGTCTTTCGTGCAACTATAAACTTTTTTTTTTGTGGCTGATTAAATGTAAACGTATCTGCATTGTTCTGCATGGGGAAATGGAGCGAAGTTTAACGACTCTCGTCATTACAGGATTTCCGTGCCCAGCGGTTCTCTCACTATCTCTTTCTCACACTTTCACTTTCTCTCATTCTCTCTCACACACACACTATCGTGATACATGTAGAGATCGCTATCAGTAGTACTCGATGCAGACTATATATATAATATTGTCTGTTAATGTGAATATATTTCTGCAAACTTGTACAGGCTAAAAAAAGTTTATACTTAATAAATAAATCGAATTAAACATAATTAGACCTTCAACTAACATATTTGACCACATAACGAAGCTCTAATATAGGGCTTCCGAAGTGAAACTTCTGTACTGTCGGTAGGGTAAGTCATAAGGACGTAACTAAAAGTGTAACGCTCAGAAGTGGAGCGCTTCATTGTGGAGAGGGAGAAGGGAATATTGAGTGCCCCACTCATCGGGCAAGCGTTAGTGCTGCATTTTCTGTTACATTGGATTTCACAATTCTTTTTAACTCTTTGAATTTTGAGGATTCGTATAGACTTTTCCAATAATGTTGGTGTGTTTTTTAAGGAAACCTTTTTACAGGACCGCCCCTCCTTGTGGACACAGCACCTTTGGAAACACGGCGAAAAACACCCAGGCCGTCTGCCAGCTGCACATTTCGCATACATGATGGTGTTTATTATGTTATCTGCTAAATTTAATTTCTAACGTGCGTGGTGGCCACGCACCCAATTTGTTGATGATAGAAGCAGGCTTATGGGGGAACACTCAACGCACATATTCAGATATTAGCCTGTTCGGGAGCAAGTTATGAAAATGCCTGCCCGCCGAGAGTCAAACCCAAGCCCTCCCACGAACACGTTATGGCGCAACGCTGCCTTCACCACTGTCGCGTCGGATTCAATAATAAGAGTAACCATTGGCATAGGTCGATTCTTGTTTTCCGTGCTCCCGGCACAGCCAATATAACTCTGTTTCAACTGATGTCAATTCTGAAACACTCCAACAGCCTGCCGCTTTTGTTAAATTTAATTCACTAATTTCATACATACAAAGTATCATGACATTTTATAATTTCATCAACTGCGTCCGCCATTACACGCGTTTATTTTTTTAAGTTCTGTTGGGACCACGAATTGTTTTGACTGTGCAGCTTAAGTGCGCAGACTACAGCTTATCAGTAATCTTGGGATTAAACATGACTGCATGAAATTTGCACCTGCGCAGTGCTCTGCAAAGCCAACTCCACTTGCATCCGTATACGTTTTATTTACGTATGTACAGTATGTATGTAACTTTATTGTGAGCACAGAACTATGGAGAAAATATAGATAGTACAAAATGTTGGCTGCTTCAATTTTTTTTTTGTTTTTTGAATACGTATTCTATGACACTCGTGTATATAAATGATATAAAGTTAATTTCGTAATGTCATTGACTACCCACACTAATAATCACAGTTGTACACATGTTACCTAGCTTTTCTGAGAGTACACTTGAGTACTCAGCAGTCCAATGCCGCAATCTCTGCGTATATCATCGACATCTGTGTTCATCAATGGCTAGGGATGATAATGCTACTCGCTGTGGTGCATTGCTTCAGAGTTGCTTTCAGTATGAGGAAGAAGAAAGAGCCGAGTTATGACTTACGGGAAGTGTTTGTCGAAGTAGCTGTTAAGGGATACAGTTTGAGGAAAATGTAAACAAAACACACACTACAAATCCACGAGTGGTCAACCAATACAAGTATCAGGGATCAACAGCTATTTTAATTTGAAAACGGAAGGAAAAATTTCTCGCAGGGGGAGGACTGTTTTATTGTTCAGCAGATAAGGTCAAATTCACGATTGAGTCCGTCAAAAGTGAATGTAATTGTATAGAAGGCAACATGTAAACTAGTATGTGATAATACTATCCATCATTTACTGTATAGGGCAGAACGCAATGGACGAATGCCAATGAAAAGGCACTATGTTGGTCAACTGAACTGGGCTCATAGACTGGAATTTGTCAAGGACTTTGTAAAAGAGCCCAAGTGTTCTGGTACAGTGCAATGTGGACCGGAAAACAAGTGTTGCTGATATGGAAAACACACTCCCTACTGTAAATCATGGTGGCAGATCCATAATAGTTTAAAACTGCATGTCGTCCAAAGTGGTTGAGAACAAATTGTTTTGGACGTCATATTCTATTAAGTACAACATATTAATTGCAAATGCTAAGCCAAGTGCTCGCTGCATGGGTTTAACAGCAGTATTACTTTCGGCAGGGCGACAGTAAATATACAGGTGCAATAAATAGGGATGCAATAGCAACGCGAGTTCATAATAAGAATGGGACAAAATCATCCTTGCTACATGCCAACAGCTTGTCAAGTTCCAAACTAAAAAGGCACCAGGAAGTCATCAAATGTAAAGGATGTAGCTATTAATACTGAGTACCTGCGTAATGAACAATTGGTTTTGTTATTACTTTTCAGTTCATTGAAGAAAAATTACGAAACTTTTTATTGTTTTTACTATTTATACGATTATTTGTCATAGAATACAGATTCGTATACACAATTTTGCTATATTGGATCCACCGCTCATAATCATATTGTTTGTATAAACTTTTTTTGTTGACATTCAGCGCATGTTGATATAGTCCGTAAGTACAATGTGTGACATGTAACTGATGTCTTCATGTCTGCACGGTGAAGTCATCACGCGACCAACGAAGTTGATAATTACATTTTTATAGCATTACTTTGCTGTGAGGACTATTTCTGTAATTTTTTTCGCGATACCTGTTTTGAATTTTTTGTTCGGTCACAAATATTTTCCACAGATATTCGCTGAGCGTAATATAATAGGGTGTAAAACGCCGCGCGAGAGTTTGTAATAAATTATTATCGCATGACTTATTAACACACATGACGTTATACTAAGATAGTGAAAGAAAAAAATCAACCCTAACCCTAACCCTAGTGCACCGTTAGACGGCGATTTTTAATTGCCTCCGTGGGTGTGCGGCGTCAAACACCGACACCACGAGCCCTCCATGCTGACCGAGGGCGCTAGAGGCAGCGCGACGTGTCAGCCCGCGGCACTCGTAGGACACCCCGGCACTAGCGCTGGAGCACCTTCCCCTCTCAATCCCGCAGCAGGAGGACGCTTCCCCTTTCCCGGCCATCTTGTCTCCCGTATAACACCTCTTACCGTCTTGGCAAAGCTTCTATAAGCTGTTGCTACAGTCACGAATGTTGACTTCGGCGATAGTCCAGACTTTGGTCCTGGAGTTATTTAGCCATTAGATTAAGAAATAAGCTTGTACTGCATGATATGGCAATTATTTATAAACAAATCAAGATTTATAGGGCTTGGACAGCTGGCGCGGCAGAGTTAGGCTCTGTTCCAAATAATTGGCACTCGAGCTCTCTCCAACAATTTCGTGACATTTCTCCAATGGAATGTATGAACAACCGCACTCTCACTCACCCGAAAATATCTAATTTTTCTGAAATAAACATCGCAGTTTGTGTTTCCTAAGGTGGGGGACTCAGGGCAGACCTGGCTCCGCTTACTATGCCGCGCCCGCCCCCACTGTCTGCTGCTGGGAGGATGGGGCACGGGATTACAGACATGGGGGAGGGTAGGACGGAGTGCAGGCCTGTCGAATGATCGCAACCAAACAATACGCGTCCAAGCAGCTCTGAGTTCGTGGCCAGGGAACCTTTCAACTGTGGAGTCACAAACCTCTAGAAATTTGGTATGAGTTGAATTTTTGCAGTGTTGTAAAGTAAAATGTGGTTGATTACCCATCAAATAATTACGCCACGCTACTTGTTTGTCACTGAAAAAGCCCTATAAAGTCTTTATTTAATGTGACATTGCACAGAGTTCCATTAACTTATTACTCTAAACAGAATTTTCATCGTCGACTCTCGGTGAACAAACTATAAATATATAGATACCTCGCACACATAATTTGTAATATTTTTGTATTAAAAATGATGAAATGTAATACTAATGAGGCAATGTAAATTAATGGAGAAAATGTTTTTTTTTTTTTTTTCGCTCTCGTTACAGCAATAGAATAGAATTAAAAGTAAAATGAAGGCCACAAAGCAGATATCATTTCTATATTTAACGTTTTCACAAAACTTTAAGCTTTCAGATTGCATGCACTTGAAGTAACTAGTGTAATCGGTTGGATCATTAGAGAAGCTCAAGAGCCGCAGTATATATTGGGGCGGGTGCGGTGCGGCATTTACATCTATATTTTATTTATGTAAATTTGTAAAAAATTACATGCCGCAATTATCTACGGTAAAATAATTTTTCACCCTAAAAATAAAGCTACAGTTGTCGCAGAAAATGTTGGAAAATTTAAAAAATGTTTCATAATTTCTAGTAAACTCAAACTGTTTTGTGATTATAATAAGACATTTTGTAATAAATAACATTGGTCAGGGCAACATAATTTTATTTCCTTAAAACATTTGATAGATAATATTTTGATTAAAGTTTTTGCACCCACACAAGTTAAATGTGTTTCATCATTCTGAAAATAAAGAAGCAACTTATACAATTATTCAATAAGGGTTTTTACTTTATCTTTACATGTTTAGTGGTTACTCATCACGTTTTTTTTTAGTTATATTTAATATTCCTGATTTAGATACTTTTCACATACAGTTTAACTACAAATACAATTATTATGTAAGAAAGGAATTACTTTAGAAACCAAAAACGAACGTTGATAGGTCCGTGCAGTTCCTACGTATTCAGTCATATCGCAATCCTGAACCAATTAAATGTGTGTTTCTGCTGGTTCTGAATGGCCTCTATCACAATTATTTTTTATAAAACTAGTAACACAACCAAATAATGTTCACTAGCTTATATTGCAACAAATATACGGCGATTTCGTTTATATAAACTCTTGCCTATTGTCAACTGCACAATATCCTCCATTTTCACTAGTCCCAAGGCACGTTATAAACTTTTTTTTATTGCCTTTGAGCATTACAGTGCTGCTTTTCTTACCACAAGCAGCTAAGAACATTTTTGATTTAAAGCTTTTTTGTAACCTGTGATAACTAGACACCATGCATTGCGCAAGTAAACTGCTTGGTTATGTCGTTACACCAGCGACTTGTAAAGCAAATAGGATAATACGACATATTGCAATTATTCAAAAACTGAACCGTATAATAACTGCAATTGTATTCATAATCACATTTTCTTAACATAGATGATACATTTGTATTTTATTATCAAATAATATCTCAAAAATCTGTTACAATAAAGAGAGTTTTCACTTAAAGTATTTTTAATCATAGTTTATAATTTGCATAAACTATAAACAGCATATTTTTTATGTAAAGTTAAAGATAAGTGCTGATTACTAACTTTCCAAAATTATTAGTAGGCCTAATTTATTTTGTTAGTTTAAAAATATTTTCAGTTTATCATACGGAATATTTTTTGGGGCGATGGCCGTGTAACGCTGCTGTATGCCAATTGCATGCTATGCTTTTGAGTGTCTTTCTGGCCTGTTTCCCTTTACGTTCCCATGTTTCTCCCAGCCTTTCTTATTTTACAAAGGTTTTTTTTCTTCAGAATCTTTAAGGTACGAACTATAGTAACAATGATTTCGGACGATGTAAGGATGCAAGGTCCAACTTATTTATTCCTAAGTTTGTGTGTATGTATTGTTTCTCTATAAAAATTACTAAAAATAATTTTAACTTAAAATTATATTTTAGAGTTATGGGCCTACGTGCTCAAAATTTCATTTTTTTTAACACCTTACAATTAGGATCTCATGAACTAATAAAAATAGAGCTAATTTTTGGCATGCTGGCATAAGTGTTGTTTAGAATCGAGTGACATCGTTTAAATTTCTCAAAATATTCGGTGTGAATATCAGTTACAGTTGTTAACAACAATTGTATCACTTTACTTAACTTAAATACAGTCATGAAAAACCTGCAAGTTATGTAAGAAATTGACAATTCATAATTCACAATATTTATTAAGATCGGTAGGCTCTACAAGGTGAATGCATGTTTTCTGGGCGCCTGGAATTCCAGAATATATCGAAAGGAACCTGCCTCTCGCTGGGCGACCATTTGCCGACATGTCTGGTCGATCCTTACTCCCACTTGCTCTTCCCGCCTCCATCTCCAAGCAAGCGCTCAGGTAGACGTCTGGCTCTCGGCTGAATCCCGAACTGGTTTGCTCAACCTGCTACTCGCATCGTGTTTCTTTTCATAGGCCGCGTTCCGTTACTTACACGAAGGCACGAGGCCGCCCAAATTGATTTGTTGTTCCGTCACATAGTTCGTTCGTTTTATTTCGAAAGAGCGCGGAATGGCTACCAAACACTCGTTCGACCGATTTGTTCTCAAAATGGATGCCGCGCACGCTTAAACTTGCTCTACTAACGTATATGTCATGTCAGCGATGCTGGATTCAGGCTCCCATTTCACGCAGACAGCGCTCTGGGCAAATAATCTTTAGCCGCCCTCTTCCTTACCGGTTCCCCACACATCACACAATTGTACAAATTCAAGCTTATTTATCTTCAGTTTTCTAAAAGCACGTTATGTAACTAAATATAATTTTTCAAAGACATAGTCTGTCTTTTTTCGTACTTAAATTTAATGATTTTTGTTGCAATTGTATACTCCTGCTGTAACTACCGTAATAAAACATGAGTTATAGTAGATTGTATTTTGTTAAACGAGTTTTAAATCAATTTCTAAAGTATTTGGTTAAATGCCTAATAGTTTTAAGCGTACTGTGATCAAATCATTACCGTACGTTAAAAAAAACTTTTTTCCCGTCCCTCAAATTTTTTTGTCCTATTTTTTTTGCACCTTAAATTCTCCCGCCCCTCAAAAACTTGTGTTCTGGGCAAATTCCCGGTTGGCCCGTTTGTAAATCGGGGCCTGGCTAGATTCACTATAAGGACACATTCACACGGGTGACTTTATGTCGCAGCGACTGAGCGACAGAAATTCGTAGCGTCAGGCGACAGTCGCTTGACCTTGCACACGAGCATCACTTCTGTCGCAGTATCAAGATGGGTTTTCGTAGAGTTAGCTTGCCTTCCTGTACTCCTTGTTCGGCACGCACATGCGGAAAGAAAAAGACGAGCAATGGGTGCATCCGCTAGTAAGTCAGCGACTTAATAAAATATTTTGATAAATAATATTTTCTGCCTTTATCTTTCTTATTTTCTACACCCAGGTCATCCCATTTTGTTTTAAAACTCTTTACATACATATATCCCCAACTTCGTTTTAAAATGTATGTCACTGTAATTTTTTAATCCACAATTATAGAGTTCAGATCGTTTTTCTACCTCTGAAATTCACAGTTCCGATTCTATATTGATTTTTGAATGTCGGGTCGATGCACTAAGAGGCACGAGTACCCTGCTCTGGCGTTTCGGTTTGCGGCAGTCGCTGCTACAGTTATGTCGCTTGTGTGAAGGGACAGGTTTAAAACCGCGTGTTTCACTGTCCTTGGCGATCGCTCAGCGACTGTTAGACGTGGCGACTTGCGACAGAAATGTAACCAGATGCGTATTTTTAGTCGTGGCGATAAAAAATGTCGCTCGTGTGCATGGATCAATTACAAAGCATTGGTTCCATCTAGAGCGACTTTTAAGTCGCTGCGACAGAGTGACAGAAAGTCGTCCATGTGTAAGGGCTCTAACGCGAAAGACGCGACGCGAAAAAAAAGTGGAAAAAAAAAAGGGATTATATGTATCTGGCCCATATGCGTACCCAGGGGGGGTGTTTTGGGGGTTCAAACCCCCCCCCCCCCCCCCCCCCCGAAAGTAAAGAAAATTATAAACACTCATGTCATTCGAGCTCAATTTCTAAACACAGAGCAACGAGAGAAATAACGTCACCAAGCAGCCCAATTGGTAAGTAAACGTAAAAAAATTTGAATTGCAGTGGTTGGTTCATGATAGGTCAGTCTAAATTCTCAAATCGCGGTGATTGGTCTATGGAATAATCAGTTCAACTCTACTTTGATTATTTTTTAGATTTGCTTAGTAGAATTGGGCATTGATTAACAGTAGTGATTGCGACCTAATTTCATACAAAACTCTATAAAACTATTAAAACGTGGGGGGGGGGGGGGGATGGGACGTTTTTTGGTCGTTTTGTCAAGTCAGGTACTTTAATTTAAATACTGTACATCTGTACGTTTAACACGAAGAAAAAAGTTTGATTATCACAAGGTGCGTAATTTTAAACGACTGTTACAAACATTGAAAAGCTGAATTGTAAATTTCTCGCCTCAAATGAAAGGGACCTCGTTGAGTGCAACGTGGTGTGAAGTTGTGTTTGAGTCAGTAGCTTAATGGCCTCAACTCAATATGTAGGTGTTTTTAGCGAATATTGTAATAGAACAATATAATTTAATATATATATATATAATATACTAGCTGCCCGACCCAGCTTCGCACGGCTATACTAATGGGGAAAAATTGAGACTAAATATCCCATTTACAGTAATAATAAATAAAATAAAATGTAATTAATTTCGACAAAATTTTATTACAATGCTTTGTAATGTACCGGAGAGAAAACGAGTAGCACCGATGGTTTCCCGATTCTCGAGCACGCAACGTACAACTGATGTACCCGCACTTCGCTACGGCAGTCTACAGGCAGAACACTTGCGCCGCTCATTATACATGCCCCTCCTTGTGGGTACGCCACTGCCGCACTTCGAATGGAAAAAAAATCAAAGCAATGCTCGTTGCCATGGAGATGCAGAAGGCATAAACAATGCAAAATCCCGCTGTCCCACTGTTGGCCGGGCTTAACCACCCTTGGGAGTTGATTTTCGGAAAACGTCATCCAGCATAAAATGAGGAACATTAATGCTAAGTTCAAGTCTGTAGGATATAAAATTGAAAAAAAGGGGCAATTTTTTGATATTTA
This sequence comes from Bacillus rossius redtenbacheri, assembly GCF_032445375.1. NCBI lineage: Eukaryota > Metazoa > Arthropoda > Insecta > Phasmatodea > Bacillidae > Bacillus > Bacillus rossius. The sequence continues at coordinate 72,223,097 of NC_086331.1, forward strand.
AAGTCCCCGTAAAATTTCAACGGTGATGAGGACTGCACTAACAGTCAATTAGTTGTTGCCATAGAGACGAATGAAGCATCAACAAAGTAACAGCCGTTGCCATGGTGATTTTCTACCAAAAACTGGAATTTTGATATTTTACACCCCCAAAACTCCCTTTGGGAGCTGATTTTCGGAAAATCATATCTTAGTGAGCGTCTACATACCTACATCACAAAATGAGTAACTATGCTAAGTTTCAATCGGTTGAAAGATTTCAAGTCAATCGTAATGAGTCAGTCAGTAGTATTTCGCACAAATATATTTTTAAATTTAAATAATTTTACATAAAATAATAATCAAATCTATACAGAAATATGCCTCGAATTGAAAAAAAAAATCGATCTAAGCGATGCCCGTTGCCATGAAGACGCAGAAGGCATAAACAATTCAAAATCCCGTTGTCATGGAGATGGAGTACCCACTGTTGCCAGTGCTTAACCACCCTTGGGAGCTGATTTTCGGAAACGCTGTCATTAATCGAAATAAAAAGTGTCCTATATATAAAGTTGGACAAAGTTACAAATATTTGTGCGAAATTTCATTAAAATCAATGCAGTAGTTTCGGAAACTAGCGCGGAAAAACATTGTGACACGAGATTTTTATATATAAAGATTTAATTCTGTTTTGCTACACTTGAATTGTAAATCCTGAATTACAACAGCCCGTCGCATCCGTCCGTCCGTCAGCCGCCAAGCGATATACAACTTCACTTCACGTCACTGCTTGGATTTTGGCCTTGAGCGGTATCCGTTTAGCCAGAAATATCAATTTCATTATTCTTTTTCATCATCTTTTATCGCAAGTGTATATTTTGAATAAGTCTCAATTTTACTCCCATACCTTACCCGGGACTCGAACCCAGAACCTCTCCCACCATAAGCCGGTGTGCAACCGACTACGCTACGGAGGTCGGCTGGCGATTTACAACACTCCGCTCGTCCGTCATAATATTTCTCCATGTCAATGCTGACAACTGTTGAGAAAAATTAACAATTTGGTGGGAAAAAAATTATATGTAATTATATTACTTAAACAATTATGTAAAGTAAGTACTTGAAACTCATTAAACTCAGAGGTTTTTTTTTTTCGGTATGTATTTTCACATTTCCAGAGTTACCATACGTAATTATAATATTTCCGTGACTTAGACCATTTTTGTTTCAAAAAAGAGCTTTCGATATGTGTCTAAACGTAAGCTAAGAAATATTTTTGGAATCAGCTAAACAATTAAACAAACTTTAATACATTTTAATATATTTTATCTGCAAACACCTAGAAGACACACTAGGAGGTTATAGTTTCATCCGTTCACCCGTCAATTATAAAGTTATCAAGCTTTAGACGGATGAGTGGATGACATTTTTCGGTCCATCTTATTGGGTGCAGGTCACGTAATTGACAGACGGATGACGGATGGACGGGCTATTGTAATTCCGGCCTTAGTTGCCCACACCCTTACAATCAAATTATACAGCAATTTATTATTCTATTGTCATGCCGTCAACTGATAAGGAATAAGTTTGTAAAGTGCGTACGTAAATTCGTTAAGTTAACTAATTATTTTTTATTTTATATATATATATCTTTTCGGGGGTTTTGTAGGTATTTTAATATCGTAATGTCAACTTACTTAAGTTAATTGAAAGAAAAATTACGTACAAATTACATATCAACAATAGCCCAGGTTAAAATATGAAATTTGAGACTATTGTATTTATTTACTAAAGAAATAATTAATTTTTGGTGTTTATGCAGTTTTTCTTAAAAATCTGGAAGAACACCCCCCGAAAAAAATTCCTGGGTACGCCTATGATCTGGCCATTACATTAGCACTACATATGTACGGTACTTCCTCACCTGCAAATAAGTTTGAAAATTACATGTAAAAAATATTTTACCTTCGCAGGCTTGACTATAATTTCTTTCATACTTGTTTAATTTTACTACCTATATAATTCTGGGGAAAAAAGTTACAAGAACCAACGAGTTTTACTGGAAAATTTTCTTTTCTACTAAAAAAAAATTAACATTATTTATTTACTTATAAACCTTTTCGGAGTATTTTACTGATACTGAAGGAACCTTAAGGCGTTTATAAAGTTCTATTTTTTCTTAGTATTGTTGTAAATGACAAGTTATTCTCAACTAAGTCATTTGTAAAGTAAATTTTTACATATTTGATAGAGTAAAATTACTTTTAGTCGGTGCTAAATTGCTCCTCCATTGTTGCAGTAAAATGACACTGAACCTAGTGAACAAAATTACTTCGACATATGCTGTAATAGCTGGAACTAATGCAAGTGACACAAGCGCCCCTGGCAGCTGATTTCGGAAATAAAAATATTGCGACTGGAACGAAAGTGATTAAAGAATCAGTCGATAACCACCTGTAATCACAATGGCTTCCTAGGGACCTGTCTATAATTATAACTAATAGGCATAGTTTATATACCTTATTTAATCCATAATTTACAACTTATTTTTTAAGCTGTTGGTAAAGGTCTTGCTTTCGCAACACGAGATGAGTGTCTGCGATCTTGTTTCGAGCCCGCTCCACTGCACTCGGGATTATAAAATTGATCTACAAGAAGACACACTTGTGACACCTAGTAACGAACTACGGAACCTTCCGTGATGTCATAGTGCAAAGTTGCATTAAATTTTTATTTGAACTAATAGAATTACTCATTGAAACTAAAATTACACATACGTTGTAAATGTCATTTGTAATGTTATATTGTTAAATAACCTGTCTGTGATGTGTGAATTTTCACATACTTTGTGAGTGTTATTTTTAACAAAATTTTGTCTTTACGGAGACCTGTGTGGGTTAAATACATGTACACATGTTGGGTAAAAAATTAAAATACATTAGTGGACTGTGTATTTGGAAAACCATATCTATTCGAGGACCAATTGAAGAAGTGCCATTTCAAGACAGTGAATACTCCCATTTACAATTCCGACGAAGTGAAGCAGTCTGTAAACACAGTATCGAGAAACTCGGTCGAGAAAAAAAACTATTTGAGGAAATGATCTGGCTGGTCTTGGCTTTCAGTAAACTGATTGGAGCTGAGAATTAGTCATTTCAAACCAACGCAGAACCAAATGTTTTGCTAACTTTCTCTAGTGTTCATAGTACAGGGGAATTAAAATTAATAATACTTGTAAATAAAAGTTTTATTTTATTTTGTGCACCTGAAACCTGGACTTTTTTTGTTTAAAATAAAATTGAAGTGCTTTTATTTCAATACATTATAAATAATGGTTTTTGAGCATGAACAACCTTTTATGGCTCCGTCGAAGATCGAATCAAGGTCACGAACTGACCGAATCAATCATATTACCATGTAAAATTTTCAATAATTTTTAGAATTTTTGTTTCAATTTTCTAAGTTAAAATTATGAAATATTTTCAGTATGGCGTCCAACATGGCCGACAAGATTGCGGATGCCACGACTGTCTGGTAATAAATACTATTGCTTTCTAGGGAATAAAATTAAACCAATATGGCAGCAGGAACTTTTGCAGATAAAAAAACAATTATGGCATACAATTTGGCCGTCATGACGCTATACTGTATAGCCTAATATCTGTCATGACGAAAGTGGTGGAGGGCCAGTCTTCTAGTAGTACCCATGGAGAAAGGACCCGTCACCATTTTTAATCGAATGATCTCGTCGGGTTGTAACCCAGGTCTACAAGCTCTGTGATATAAGTGCGTTTTTAAAATTAAAATTTGATTAAATTTTATAAATTTTTTCTGAGTTTTTTTTGGATAATTACGAAATTTAAAGTTGGCAGACGTCACATAATTCAAAATGGCAGAATCCAACATGTCGACAATTTCCAGAAAGCGAAATGCTGGAAACTTCTTGAAATCAATATGGGCGAATCTAAAATTGGAGAATCCAAATGGCAGAATTTAAGATGGCTGCCGAAGTCAATGTATAGGTTCAAGGTCAAGCTCAAGAGTCTTCAGCAGCTTACTGGAGTCTGATAAATTAAAATATTTAGTTCTTTTAAACCCAAAAAAATTTTTGAGGCTTTTTTTTAATTTAATGGGAAATTTTCCCTTGAAAATGGGAAATCTTTTAATTTTCATATTTTTTGTTTTGCGATTTTTTATGGAAAATATTTCCCAAAAAAGGAAATTTTTTGTCATTTTGGTAAATTTTTCGTTAAAATTTAAGGCCAAGATCAAAGGTCACTGTCAAGGTCATCCAAGATGGCCGCCGTGACATCACAGTCTGATATGGCGGATTGGCTCCAGCTCCAAACTCCGACTCCAGCAGGCGGACATACGAAGTATACCTACTACTAACAAATATATTTTCAATTTTTACGGAATAAACGAAAATATATTATAGTTTTGAAATATCCTTTTGTTTGATTTTCTTTTCAGTAAAAGATATTAATTTGTTTTAGTATGTATAATAATATTGTTAACTCACCTATTTATTATGACATTTTGTTTACTAATCATAATGAAAGTGTTATTTATTTTTTATAATATGAAATTCTTAAGGCAATCTGAAATATTATAACTGAGCAGTCAAAAAAGTATCAAAAGAATTAATGAGGAATAGTACATTTTTTTTAAACTTGTAATATACTTTATAAATATATTAAAGATAAGTGGAGATAGATTACCGCCTTGCGGAACACCTAATGTAACAGAAAAGCTTAAAGATAATACATTAGCGACTCTGATTGAAAAGTATTTATTTATGAGATAATTAGAGAACCAGGCTACGGACTGCTTGTTGAAACCTCAACTGCATAATTGTATAATATTAATTACAAAAATCACGTCACTAAACTATATCTTGCAAGGCAAGCTTAACACTTAATAGTCTAGGTACCGTAAAATATTTTGACGTCTTAACTTGTTTGAACAACAGTGAAATATACTTAATTTCGAAACAAAATATATATATATATATTTGAACTCGTAAAACTATTCCCATGGGGTACAACTTCATGATGTAACCCACTCCGTCACTTCTATCTTACGTGAGGCGAGAAAACATTATATTGAGTCGTATACCTATACTATAATAATGGGGAGGTAAACTAAAATAATGTAAATGTATTTAAATTTACTTAAAAATTAAGTAGCGCCTGAACAGTAGATGCTTGAATATGCAGCTTATATGTAACTGTTGCTACCACGCTTTCAAGCCGCCATGTTTGAAAGCGAGTTGCCGATCGTGAAGTCAGGTTCCTACAGCCTAGAAGCAGTCCGGCTCTCCCGATCGGCGGCCAGCGAGAATCGATATGCCACACGTAACTTAGAACACCATACACTTCAATCGTCTGATAATCGTCATTTTACGATCGGGAACTCTTTTCTGAGTAACTTAGATTAGACCCCTAAATCCACTACCTGAAATTTTCCTTAAAAATTATAATAAAAGTTCCAAAATGCTTTTTTATCATCCTGACATGTTTTACAATCATCGTCTAGGGTGTTGTGATACTTCAAGTATGTTTACCAGTAATTGACTATTTTAAAGAGTAGTTATGTGAGGTTAAGGCATATTAAAAATAGTGCAAGATCGTGTTATTTTGTTTGTTGGTTAGTTAAGCGACATTTAAAATTGTGTGAACGTTTGGTTAGGTTACCTATGTGTACTTTTTAATTGAGTGAACGGTTGGTTAGCTAAATAAAAAAATACTCTAAAATAGCAAGGACTGTTGGTTAGGATAAGTTAGCTAAATTTTATATTGGTAATTCCTAACCAATAGTTCAAACGATTTCACAGTAACTTTTTTTTTAATGTAGCTAATCCAACCTAACATACCCTCCTCACAATATCAGAGTATTTGTAATATATAACCTAACCACTATTTTTAATGGTAAAGTACTTGAAGTATCACAACGCCCTTTTAGAAAATGATTGTAAAACATGTCAGAAAGTAAATATACATATTTTTTATTTTAAATTATTTTGGTTAAAAAAAATGGATCTCCTTCAGAGTTACCTAAACTTTGATCAACTTAGTGCCAAGCGACAAACACCTTCCATTACACCCTTCCAAATAGTTAAAAAGTCTGCAATACTCGTTAGTTGTGGCAGCACGGATCTGATTGTCTTATTTTGAAGGAGACGTCTTACATGCCAGGTATCAAACGACTCAGCAGTCTTCTTTACGTCATATGTCTCTTTAATCTTTATTAGGGCCGGTTTCACCAAGCGAAATTATCTCGATAAAGTAATGAATTATCCAGATTAACTGAATATCCCGTTTCACCACACCGAATATCTCGATCTTTTAGTGTTATCGAGATAAAATATTCTAACCACCGATTTTCGTGGTTAAAGTCTTATTATCGAGATAATATTGTAAAACGAAGTGACGAGAGGAGATTTTAAAAATTGTAATGGCTCGAGGCATGTACAATTTGATTTTTGAAGATGAAAGTGATGAAGAAGATGCCATTGTTCGTCGGCCACGATGGATGCGAGATAGAAGCGATTATTTTGAAATGTATGATGAAGAAGACTTTAAAATACATTTTCGCCTTTCAAAACAGTCGACTATGTTTGTTTTGGAACTTATAGAAAATCAACTACAGTTTCCCGAAAAGTAAGTTTATATTAATATTATTTCCTAATGTTAATTGTTTCTGTAGAATAATAAATATGTATATGAAATCATAGACAAGTAAAATAAAACTCATTTATACGAACATTACATTACAACCTTCAACATACTTTTTTCGTCTTTCACAGGAATATGTCAGTGTCGCCAATGAACCAACTGCTGGCTACACTTCGATTTTATGCTACAGGCTGTAACCAGCTAACCATTGGGGATTATGCTGGCTTTAGTAAACCCACAGCTCACCGAATAATACATAGGGTTAGCTCCGCAATTGCATCTCTTCGACCACAGTTCATTAAATTCCCAGAGACGATGGAAGAACTGAATTTAGCACAAAGGGATTTCTATGCAATTGCTAAATTTCCCAGGGCTATTGGTGCTATGGATTGCACTCATGTAAAAATCCAGTCACCAGGTTGGTTTAAACACTGATTTTATGCTACCTTTTTATTAAACATTGCAATCCACATACAAGCTTGTTTTATGTTTGTTGCAGGTGGAAACAATGCAGAATTCTACCGTAACAGAAAAGGTTACTTCTCTGTGAATGTGCAAGTAATTTGTAATACAAAATTGGAAATTACAGATATTGTTGCACGATGGCCTGGTTCCTCACATGATAGTACCATATTCAACAATAGCAACAGAAGGGCATGTTTTGAGAGAGGGGAGTATGGTGATTCTGTACTACTTGTTGATGCGGGCTATGCTTGTAGGTCATATCTAATGCCTCCATTAGATAATCCCAGAAGTCCACAGGAACACCTATTTAATGAGTCGCAAATTAGGTCAAGAAATCCTGTAGAGCGAACATTCGGTTGCTGGAAGCGACGTTTCCCAGTCTTATCTTTAGGATTGAGAGTGTCATTAGAACATTCGTTTGCCATCATTGTAGCGACTGGGGTGCTGCATAATATCCTGCGACAAACTGGGGAAGAACTCCCTCCAGACGACCCTAACCTCAATCTCCACCTCCCTTGGCAACAGTTGCTTGAGGAAGGAAATGTACAGCAGAACAACGAAAATGCAAACAGAAGGCCCAGATATGACAGTGTCAGGCATTTACTGATTGAAAACTATTTCAGGAGGTAAATGAAATTTACATATACCTATAATTAAATACCTATATATGTGTGTGTGTTGTAATACTTATTTAAGATACGATTATTTATCACTCTGTGTATTTTCAGTTTGTTGTAGGTCATACTGATCTATATGTCACACAGAGATGCCATCAACTTGAAGATTTGCTGGTGAAAATAACTACATATAGCAAGATGTATGGAATATTTTAATACATTTGCATTGTACAACTGCTTAGATCATACAAAATAATGTGACATAAGCGAACATGTATTATCTTTTATATAATTCTTAACATTTGTACTTGAAACTGTTTGTTAATAGGCACAATGAATATCACTTTGTAAATATACATGTAATATATAACAATTATGTCATGATAGTTGAGCAAATGTTTAATACATAAGAACAATTAAATTACTGCAAATGTTCTAGTTCTTTCTTTATTTTCAAGATTTGTAAAGATAAAAGTTCAGTTTGCAGCTTTTCCTGCTTTACTTTTTCTCGTTCTTGTTGTAACCGCAGTTCCCAGATTTCTTTCATAACTTCTTTTTCCTCGATTGCATGTTTTTTTGCAAGTTCAATTAGTTCGATTTTTGCTGCATTGACAGCACTTACTTCTTTCACTTTGGTGGCCGGGGTTGGTCGCCGCTTGCTAGTAAAGGGAGATTGCACTGAAGCATTTCCCCTACTGCTAGGAGGCATTGCCTTCCCACTACTTGCACTGCATGAATCAGTAGTATTGGTCTGCACTGTGTTTGTGATAGCCGAGTTGTTATTGGAGTGTCGAAGGGCAGAACACACAGGACTGCTGAGCATGGCTGGAGTATAATGCGTCCAGTCGCCATTTGGAAGAGTTACCTGTGGAAAAATTAAATTTGAACATTATGTGAGAGAAATAAAGTTAACACAGTGCATAGGCTATAGCTATACATGATTAATAAGCATAACTATGCACAGTGACACATCCATTAGGTTTTCTCAAAATAAAGTGTAGGCCTACTAACTGTCTCTGCCGTCTCCACGAAAGAAACATCCACTTCTGCTCCGACATCCAGTTGAATGCTGTCATCCTCATCAGTAGGCCTATTTGATGCATCAAATGGTAATATTATTGCATCTGAATCTGAATTGAAGGGATTCTTGGCACCATCGATAGTCGGTTTGATTAGGCTCTGCACTCTCTCACAAATGGGATCCTTACTAACTGTTTTTGAAGGACCTCCACCTGAAAAAATACAGAATTAATTTAGTTATGTGGTGTATATTTCATATCCACTGGTGGTATAGTGCGAAGTGTCTTCTTGACAGTGCAAAGGTTATAGTTCTGATTCCAACTCCACCCAAGATACCTCTTTAATATATTACAATTAATTCAAGTAACTAAAAAAATTGTTATTGCACATGTTTACAATTCGTAAAATTGCATTATGGATAAAAATGCATACAATATTTATTGCTGTACCTAACTATAATGTACCAGGATATACAGACAAAAAATATATTACCTGTTCCAGTTAATACTTGAACTCGTTGATCAGCAGAAGTCTTTCGCGTGTGCTTTTTGAGATTCTCCCACACCGCTTTTAAATTTTCTGCAGTCCTGTGATGTTCTCCAGACATACAATTGAAAGTATCTGCAAGTATTTGCCACTGCTTCATTTTTTGTTGCTGTGAAACACCATCTGTTTTTTTATTTTCAATGATATTGAAATGTTCAGTTACTAAATCTAAAAGAATGTATTTCTCCTGCTGCGATGTATTTTTATTTCTCTGCTTCTTTGACAAATTACAGCCTTGGCTCGCCATAGTAGCCTACGAAATTTCTAGCCAAACTTTGATAACGAAAGGTGTTTACAAACAGAAAATCGCGATAATTTCAGAAGATCGAGTTAAACTTATCTCGATTTTCTCAGAGAAAGATAATATGTGGTGAAACACATATAACTTTATCGAGATAGAAATGGAAGATTAACTTTTTATCTCGATAACATCATCGGGATTTTCAACTCGACTGGTGAAACCGGCCCTTAGTGGTGTAGAAGCTGCTCGATAACCATTTCCGCACGAACCTGCGACAGTCTCTCTGCTGACTTGAGTGGACTCTGTACAAATCACTGCCGGATGCGCTCTACGTCTTGCTCAGGTACGCAGTGGCGGTTACAGGAATTAATTTCGGGAGGGATTTGAAAATAAATAATATAATTTTTGTAGGTATAAAAAATTACGGGAACAACAATATGTTTGTACATTTACATTATCATTTTCAACATACATCACTGATACCAGGTGTTGTAACTGGTCACCTTGCATCACCCATTTTATTTTAATAACTTCAGGGGTAATGTCCCCCCCCCTTCCTATCTATCCCCCCCTTTCCTATCTATCCCCCCCCCTTCCTATCTATCCCCCCCCCCTCAAGGACCCACGGACTCTCCTTCAAAATGCTGGCTCACTGCCGCAGTGTGGACGGGGATCACGCAGTGTGGTCGTCATCAGCGACACCTGTCGGCCATCCGCGTGAAGCATGCGCCACGGGAACTTAACATTCAAAGACGTGTACAAACCAGCTTTATTTACATGCCTGCGAATAATGAACTGCGGTTTTAAACGTTGGTAAAATGCTGGCAGTGTTTTTATCACGAACTGAATACCAACCATTATACATGTTTTGCCATCAGTTGAAAATGCCTCTTATACTTCAAAAAATATGGAAGCAATATTTTATTTTTTTTACACAGTTTGCATTATTCTGTTTATTCTACTTAATTCTCTACAAAATGTATGTTTCGTTGTTAGGCGCGAACCACCGTTCATGGTGTTAATCGGTGCTCCACGGTGCTTCGGCGTGTACCGCTCAAGTGAATAAAATTTTAATATAAATCTAAAATTTAACATAAATTTCGTAAATTATAGTTTAAATGAAAATAAATATTCTAAATGCAGTCATCTACAATACTAAGAAGAGAACATGACCACAAAATAGTGTTACATATGGTTATTGTTAAACTTTTAGATGTATATGTAATTAAAACGATTTTTAAAAAAATTACCTTTCTGAATTTTGGTGCATAGATAAAAAAATTTTAATGTTTCCTATATTTTTAGTTTTTTTTTCTGTGCAATGCATCACATTTTTGCAACATTTCCTTGTTTTTATTACAATGTATAAATTGCATAGTCTCTGCCTTAATGTTTAAAGGTTTTAAAATATCCAATGAATTAAACATGTAATTTTTTTAATTTTCAATTCTTTTTATGTATGTACATTTTATCTCAACATGAACTATACTTTAAAATTAAATTTATTTACAAATTGAATCATGGAAATGTAAGGGCGTGGGTAATGGTTATGCCACGTGGTTAAACACAGATAAGTTCGAGGTGATGGCTTCAAGATAGGTAGTGTGTGATCTGGACCAGGTGCCCTCATGCCTTTGACAGAAGATAATCAAAATTAAAATTAATTCAAGTGATTAGTTGTAATTAATTATGAAATTGATTGGCAGTGTCGTGATATACGATTTGAGGAGTTGGGATAAGAATAGAGCATGACGGAGTGAGTGGAGTACCCCGAGAAAACCACCCGACTTGCGAACACTACTCCACATTTCCAGCCGGATATCGATTCTTGATCGCCTTGTTAAGAGGTGATCACTGGACCACCGTGCTCTATTAACCGTAATATCACAATTTACCAACACATCATCAGCAAAGTCTGTTTGAATAAAAAAAAAAACGTATTTTGGCTAAAATTGTGTACTTTAAAGAATTGTAAAATACCAAATTCTGATTTTTTTTTGTTATGTCATCCCACCTTGGAATAATGTTGTCTTAGCCCAACCAACCACAAACACAGACAATGCTTCAAATTTCTAACACACAACTAGTGTGGAAGTTTTTTTGTTAAATCTGCATGGACCTTCCATATATCAACTTGACAATTCTAAGTACAAAACATTGCACCGGAGATATTGTCTTCCATTTTATGTCTTCAGTGATGTAATTTAATTGGTGTTGCTGATTTCACATACATAACGTTTGCGACAAAAAATTTTCTTTACATATTATAATGGGCAAACGATGCCGACCAAATGCGAGCTGGTAGGCCAACAGTTGTTAGTGTGGCTGGTACTTAAATCGTCGACGTGTCAAAAATTTTCTTCTTGTCAGCTATCTCATATGATGTTGAACCTAAAATTTCCTGTTAATGTACATGTACGTTTTAATTAACCTTGTGGTTTTCATTAAAATGTTTCTAAATCGGTTTGTTGACAATTGTACCTATTTATTGATCGTAAATAAATTTGGTTTTGGGATTTTGACCTGGCGTCTCGAATGAAAGATACTTTAAAAATTAAATATCAATATTTACATAATTTTGAAAGTTTTGAAATTTATGGAATTTTATTTGTAGAATTATGTTAGCTCGCAGTCAATCCCTAATGACAGAGCAAAATAAATGTATTGTTCGATGATATAGGCCAGACCTAAATATGTCGAAAGATTAACTACACAAAGACTTAAAATGAATTAACGATTCGTTAGTTCCAGCAAAATAATAGTTATGCTATGTATCTGTATGCATAGGCCTATATAAAAAATGTATAGTTTTATTTTACCTTGTTCGTATATCAGCTAAACATTATTGGAAACATTAATTCATTGCTAAAATATAATTTATATCTCTAGTGTGGCGAGTTTTAGACTACATATAAAATTTTAATTTGTAGAACAGAACAGGAATAAAAAAGAGGTTCAGAAATAGTTTTACGAAAAAAAATTGTTTTCACTTTGGACTATGAAAACTGTAAAATGTTCTTATGATGATGAAATGGTTGCTTTTGTGAAAATAATAATTAGTTGGTTGCTTCTATTACAGTATTTCTTTTCAAAACGTGAAGCTTGACACGCCGTTAACAGTGCTGTACAAAGCTACAACAATGAGTGTTCTTTGCATAATAAGACCGTTTCTCAATCTTAATCGTTGTATTTTGAAAGTCATTTACGAAACATTTAATGAAATTCGCTTATGGCTTCCTACGTCACTGTGTCTTTTAATTTCTTTATTGTCATTAATATTACCAAATTCTCCTACCAAGAATTTTTATAGTTATATTAAAAAGAGGACAATAAACAAAAAATACATTTCTTTCTCACTTACCTTAAAACGCTTTGTTGTTTTGACCTCGGTGTTTTTTTTAGGATAACAATAACCCCTGTATTTTGCCGGCCATGCATATAATGTACCATTATACTCAGCTAATGAGTGCAATAGACAATCAGGGTCATACTGACGGCGATTGTTCATACAATTTTTTTAAGACTTTCCCCGTGAAAAAATTACAGGTGGCAACTATGACGTACCGAAGATATTAATCTTGAATCGTCATCGTTCACTTTCATAAAAACTCATCTCAATAGTATTCTTACATACGTAAGCAAAAAAAACAGAGGTGCAGATAAAATACATTTTTGAGTTATCTCTTGTTGACTAGTACGAAATACGTTACCCATATTAAAATATCATAGAAAAACTATTCTATGTTTTTTTGTAGTTTGAAACCAAAAAAAAAATAGATACGAATTGTTGTAGTGCATGACCTTAATTATTTTTCAGAGCTAAAACCACAGCCACACAATAAAATTATTTGTAAAACTACTTGATATTCTCTTGTTCTAGATGCACAAGAAGAGGGATGACTTCATGGTTAATTAGTAGTCAGTTTTCTACACGTTAAAAAAAGTATCTATTTTTTTTAACTAGTAGCCAAGAATTTTTTTCGTAAAAGTACAAGAAACATTCTGTAAATTTTACAAAAATTTTATGGGGAAAATGCAAAGAAAATGCTGCAGTTATACGAAGGTGTTTGTAGGTTTCAGTAACGTGTTGTCGCTCAGGAACTGAAACAGTGGAACAGGTTATTCTTCGAAATTACTGTTAGTCCATCTCTAGTTTCATTTGGTAAAATATGCAGACAATTATTTGTAACGTTGCAACAGGTAACTTAGTATGGTACAAAACAAAGTTTACAAATTCACATTAAATGCTTTGTAATGTCACGAAAGGGTCACCTCCAAGAGAAAGCTGCATATTATCATATATTTGTAGTTCTCACGTTTTTAATTTTTCTGTCTGTCATGGAAATATATAGCACATCACTTTACAGTTGTTCGGTACGTACGTATACGTTAGGGGAATATGCCAACACTTGTTGATTACACACATAAGTCCACGGAGCTAACATTTAGCTACATCTGGGGATTGTGTTCTGGGTGTGGTGTGTGGTGGAGTCAATGATGGACCGACAACTGACGTCACGGCAGCTATTTTTGGTGTCAAATTTCATCAAATTTCCTCAAAATTGACTCAAAATGAAGAAAAAGTTCCCTATTTCGAGGGAAAAATTCCCGTTTTTATTCCAGAAAAATTCGAAGTGTCCCCATTGAGGCTTAAGTTCCCCATGGGCAAGGCTCCAATAAGCCTCTGGAGGGGAATCTTTGACATTAATTTTCGACCGAAAAATGCGAGAAAAAAAATTAAAAAAATTAAAAAATTCTGTGCTTCTAATATTTAGTTATCGAATTAATCTCAGCCCTCGGTTCGATTCCCAGCGAGAGTAAACACGTAACACTATGCAACATGATTTTATATGATTCTCTGATTTTACGTGTTCCTAAAGTTTTTTTTGCGCTGATTCCAGATTTGCAATCCGTTTTTTCCCCTATCACGTACAGTTTTTTTTTTTTTTTTTTTTTTTTTTTTGCAAATTGAGGAAACTCGTTTTTTATTAAAACGTAAATTTTACAACAGGAATTTTCATTACGAAGGGGAAATTTTATTTTGGTAAGAGGGCATAATAGGCAACACTTGTTACACCCAGCTGGCTTTAGGAGGGAAACAGTAATTCATTGTTTACATGCTATAGTGTGAGGTTATATTTGAGAAATGAGTTCCCGTAAGTGTTTTAATAACCCAAACGTGTTCTGTTATATTTGTGGTTATGTCACTGCTAAGCAAAGACAAAACATCAGTAGTTTTGTGATAAATGTCTATTATGCTTACTTCGGCATAAAGCTTGGTAATCAAGACAAAAACGTGGCACCGCACAAGGTATGTGGTATGTCGTACATGTGTCGACGGACTGAGACTGTGGAAAGATGGTGCAAAAATTCAATGCCCTTTGCAATTCCAAAGGATTAGAGGGATCCACAAAATCATATTAACGACTGTTATTTCTATATGGTTAACGTTCAAGGTCATAACGCAAAAACTAAGGACATACAATATCCGAATATTCCCTCGACCATACGACCAGTTAAACATTGTGAATCTCTTCCTATCCCAGTTCCACCTCCCGTTCTCGAAAATGTGCTACAGGAGAGCAGTTCAGAAAATGAATGTGATAATGCTGATGATTACAAGTCCAAAGAAATACTGAACCAAAATTAATTACTCAAAATGAACTTAACGTTTTAACTCGTGACTTAAATCTGACAAAGGATGCTGCTCTATTGCTTGGATCATGATTGAAAGAAAAAAATCTCCTACTACCTGGAGTTTCGTTCTCTTGGTATAGGATTCGAGATAAGGATTTAATAAAAGTCTTCGAAGAAGAAGACTCCCTGGTTTATTGTTGTGATATTGAGGGTTTATTGAATTTCTTTAACGTCACTTACAATCCAAGTGAGTGGAGGTTATTTATAGACTCGTCCAAAAGTAGTCTCAAAGGTGTAATTTTACATAATTGAAATTTCTTTGTTTCATTACCCATTGTGCATTCAGTGGATGTCAAGGAAACATATTGTCACGATTTACCGCGGGTTCGTAAAGGATAGCCCAATTAAAGATTTTTATCACACTACACAGTTTTATTGATGGCCACTACTTATGTCACTTACAATTAATCTTATGAAATGGCAAATAATTACACTTAAAGAAAGGTCTATTCCCCAGTCACTCGTTCCACACACCTCGCTGGGCCGCACCTATGGCACCAACTCTCGCCGCAGCATCCCTCGTGGGTCTCCGCCGCGGGACTCCGTCGCCACACTCCGCCGCCGCCGACGACGCACTTCCCCTTCGCCGAGGATCCGCTCAACTCGTCGCTCGCAACTTCGCTCGGGACTCCGCCGCGCTTGCGACTCTGATTGCCCGGAAACTCCGCCGCGGGAAAACTCCCGACTCCACTGAACTCACTCACTCCCTCCCTGCCCTGGAACCTTCGTCCAAGGACTTCGCCACTCTGCCGCACCCGCGCACTATCGTCCGGAAACTCCGCCGCGGGAGAACTCCCGACTGAACACTCCGAACTGACTCCCTGCCCTGACGTCCTCGGGCATATATATAGGCCCCATCGCAATTCCATCACGAGAGCGGCCGGGGCCAGTCGCGTCATCGCGAGCCGTCCCGACGGCAGAAATCTCTCGAAAACACGTGTCGGCGGCTCGCGCAACTCTGCAGCTGGCAGGTTTCGGATGTCAAACTAACAGTGTCGCGCGGAGGGCTGGAGGGAGATAAAGCGGCTACCCAGGTGCGCACAGCACATTTCATGTTACGTCGGCATGTGATGCAGCCCAGCTAGCTCTGCACCTGCACGTGACGTGGCCTTGCTAACGTTCGTAGCAATATGAAAATATCAAACTTCTGCTAAAATGCGTGAACTATGAGAAACATTCTTGGACAATTTGCAGTGATTTAAAAGTTGTTAGTATGCTACTTGGGCTACAACCTGGCTACACAAAAATTTCGTTTTTTATTTGTAAATGACACAGCGAAGCCAAATACAAACACTGGAATCAGACAGACAGGCCCAAAAAAAAACCTACAAACAGGTTCGCAGAACATAATAAATGTACCACTTGTTCAACAAAGCAAGGTACTATTATTACCTCCTCTTCACATTAAACTCGAAATTAATGAAGCTGTTTCACTAAATCACCTCCAAAAGAAGGTGATTGCTTCCAGCATATGTCCAAATTTTCGAAAATATCTTTTGCGAAACTGACTTTGTGGGACCGCAGATCAGAAAATTAATGAAAGACAGTATGTTTGAAAATACAGTGAATCCTGTAGAAAAAAACGCCTGGGTTTCTTTTAAAGAAGTTGTGGCCAACGTTTTAGGTAACAAAAAACATCCAGAGTATAAAAGAATGGTTGATGAAATGTTGGAGGATTTCATGAAATTATAATGGAATATGAGTGTAAAACTTCACTTCTTACATTCACATGTTGATTCTTTTCTCTGCGTATCTCGGCTATGTCAGTGAAGAACAAAGATAACGTGTTCACCAGGACATCAAAGACATGGAAAAGAGATACCAGGGAAGGTAAGATAAAAAAAATGATGATGGCGGTCTACTGCTTCATTATTGAAAAATATGGCGCTGCTGAAGGAAGACATTTGAGGAAGAGAAGTTTAAACTCACGTCAGACAGATCGTGAAGTGAAATCAGCGAAGATGATGAATTAAATTGTCATATACCGTTATGTTTTCGTAACAGTCATAGAATTTTAAAGTGAGTATAATATATAATACTATTGTCCACTGTAATGCAAGTGCATTGCAATTTCATACTGGGTTATAAAATACACGACTTTAAAATGAAACTCAAATAAATTGTTCACTGTCCAAAAATTTCATTTTCCTAAGGGGTTTTATTTAATTTACCTCTGGTCTCAACAAGCGTTTTGAGATGCTAAATAGCGCAGAACTTCTTATATACCTAGTTTATAATAAAGATTGTAGCAAATAATTGAGATAATAATGTAAATTAATTATTAAAAGTGAAACCAACAAAAATTTTACGTTACAAGAAAGAAATTGTTGAAAACCAACTTAATTTTAAGTTTTCAGCAATTTTCTCTCTTGAAACTGCCCCTTTAAACAAACTCAATGGTATAAAATCCTTACGTGATACAGGAAAAGTAAAATCATATTTGACATCAGCATATAAAATACTTCTATTTCCCCTTACAGTCTCAAAACATCGTTTCAAAAAATTTTAAATGTCACATAGTATAATTTACGTATAAAAATTAAAAAATTCTTAGTTACAATTAAAATAAAATTTTAATAAAAAAGCACTTGTCGTTACGCCAGCTATCTTGAAATTCTGTACGTTTTATGCTAGAAAATCGAAAAAAAAAAAAATTAAAAAATACCCTCTAAAATTTTAATTAAAAACGCAATTATGTCATGGAGTCCCCGGTTCGAACCCGACGAAATCATTCTTTTAAAAATGGCGATAGATCCTTCCTCAACGGAATCGACCGACAGACTAACCTCCCACCTCTAATGTCAAGGTAGATATTACTTCAATCAGTACGACATGTCAGCCATCTTGTTTTCGCCTGATGGATGCCGCCATCTTGGATCGGACATATGGTATTCGTATGATAAGAGTGCGTTGCCGCCATATTAGTTTAATTTTTGCCCGCTAGAGAGCAGGAATTGTTTATTGCTGTGGCATCCATTATATTGACATTTGGCCTCCATCTTGGAAATTCGTAATTTTTAAGTTAGAAATTCTGAAAAAAAATTGATTCCTGTCTTCGGTTCGACCCCTGGTCGATGCAAAAAAGGTAATTTTAGGTAAAAATCACTTATTTAATAAATCATTTTAAAAATCCTAAAAGCTGCCTAAGTTCCTTATCGACCAGACTCCAACAAGCCGATATGACCACCATCTTAAATATTCGTATTTATTGAACTAGAATTTCGGAAAATATTCCAAAATCCATCAAAAAACTTATTCTATTGGTATTCGTCCTTGGATAGATTCTTGACCAGTGATAAGAGTAACCAAAGTTCAAGATGAAATAAAATTCTATTTCATATTACATTTCGTGGAATTTATTAATCATTCTCTCTAAGTGAATCTCATTAAAAAAGGATGCACCTTTGTATTATCATCGCAGGGATACAATCTCGTTGCAAGGCTCTCATTGAAAGGATATGGCACAGGGATACAATATAATCGTAAGGATACGATATCATCGCAGGGATACGATGTCGTCACAGAGATACAATCTCGTCACAGGGATACATCATCGCAGGAATACATTGATAGGTTAGGACTTGTAGGATACTACGAAAACTTAGTCTTAGCTAGAAATCAGATTACGAGAAATAAAACAATACATTTTTGAAATCCAATTAATCAATTTATTTGTTCTTTGAATAGGAAGGTCACTTCGTTGAGGTGCGAGTAGTTTCGTGCCATAAGGAAAGCCATCAATAGTCTCATATGATCGACCAATATGTTAGGATCTTTCCATAATGTTTTATCGAGCTTTTTTACAGCTGTCATCTTCCTCGAATGTTTGTTATTATTTTTAAGATCTCTGAAGTCTTCGTTTTAACACCGGCCTCAAAGTCAGTGTTGTCATCGTTCCAGTAATCATCATAAGATTGATCAGAATAATTAAGTTAAATGCATCATTTCCATCGTTTTTGGCTTCTGTGCATCATCATTGCTAGCTTCAAATTCTTTTAATTTGTTCGTATTTTCTGCAAAGCTGTTTTTTTGCCATGGTTTCCAGTAATATTTTTTAATCCTTAAGTTTGAGTAACATTAAATCCACCAGAGAATTTTGTAGGTCATATTCTCAGTGATTCATCTTAATAAACCTGTCATAATTTTCTTCCTATAGTACTGTATCTTGGCGCCAATTCTTCGTTGCTGGGATCTCATTACATTTCAGTGTAGGTGATTGAGATGTCCAAATGCGATGATTTTTACTAATTCCACATACATTCGTTTCAAACACAGTATTCCAATTAAATCCACCAAAGCCAGCCTTTGTCCACACAATGCATAAAACATAGAGAAACTTAACTTAAACTATAAATTTATCTAATTGTATATGAAACACTTGATTTTAGTTTCTGGTGCATGAAATTTAATTCTGAACTAATTCTGAAAATGCTTTTGCTTTGATAAAAAAAACTAATTGTATAGTGTGTTTCATAAATATGCGTTCGGTGTTCCTGCAAAAATAAAATTATTTCAGAAACTTCTATTTTTATAATGCCAATAGACACTTAAAAAATAAGTTTCAATTATTTTTTTTTAATGAAAAGTGCTAGTTTGTTTACTTTGTTTGTAGTTGTGTGTAGGCGTGGCCGGTGCCGATGAAATTACATATTTAAAGGATTTTTATGTGTCTAATTTTTTACTTTTGTATTTTTAGCTAGTTTGTAAACACTATCACTTTACGTAGGCAGTAAGTGATATATTTAAAATAACTTTCAAAAAAAATTTGCTTAAGGAACATCTCAGGTGTACAACAAAACGTTTTTACTTTAGATTATCTATAATAACTATACATTCAAGGATTGGGCTGTCCCCTGTTATTATAAAACAATGAACTAAAATACTGTTACGATTTATGTGGAGAGAACTACTGGGTTCGTAAGGGATAGCTCAATTAAGTTTTATTACCGTTTTCTTAATTACTAATATTTACATTACTAAAACATAATTGTACTTAATAACGTTTGATCATTAATCACATGCTCCAGAAAATATATTTATTCGCAAGTCCCTCAATGTCTGTCAAGTTAAACATTTCGCACTTCTCGCCGGAGCTAGGCTCTACAGTGATTCGCCACTTAACTCGCGCCTGTCCTCACACAGCCTCGCGCCACTCAGTCGCACTCTCACGGACCCGTCGCTCCTCGTCGCGTCGTTCTCGAGGGGGTCTCTCACCCTCTTCGCCGATGTTGCACTTCCCTTCACTCGTGGAAACCTCCAAACTCCCGCGAAGTATATACCCGTGGCATCCTTCTCGAAGGGATGAGAGCGGCTGTGACGTATCGCGTCATCTAAGGCCTACTCGATGCCCGCAACACCCAGAACAGCGACGCTTATTTTCGCCACTTGTCGCGGCGGTCTCTGTAAACCCGGTATTTCCATGTCGCTAAAGGTGACAATAGCCTATGCGGGACGGAGCGCGGGAAGCGGAGGGGTATTAGTAACGAGGACCCTTGTTATCTGGCCAGGCATGCATGACATGCCTTACGTCAATGAACGGCTTATGACTTCAGTGGCCATGCGGGGCCGCCAGCTAGCTCCGAACCTGGCGCGCGTCGAGGTCCTCTCTGCGTTTGTAACAATACTAATACTTCTCCGAGTTTTTAAACATTCAGTATTAGAATTTGTAGAAAACACCATCTAGAATTTTATACTAGCAATAAATTGCCAATTATGTAAAAAATTGAAATATATTCGTAAAAAAATAAGCATTATGTCCCCTTTTAGAGTATTATGAATAATTTAAATAAAATATTTTTTTCTGCATCCAAATTTTTATTAATTTCGTTAAAACTTTTATGATGCCCTAAATTGACTTCAAAATAATCCCACGAGCTTCTGTAAGGTAGCTATGTCTTGCGACCACGAGATCAGCTACATTGAGCTTCAAGAATATCCTGTGGATACTGCGATATAATTTCCATTCTAAACCCATGTGGTGTTTGTGCCTGATATAATTCTCAAGATATAAATTAATGTTTCAAAATAATAACTTTTATAATTTACCCATTTGTGCAAAGGTCATAAGATGCTAAGAAAGCTTGAAGCTATGAAATCATGACGATAAGGTGAAAACTTATCGTAAAGAAAAAAATAACGCCACAGAAGAAACACGAAATTTTATCCCTGAAAGCTGTAGTTATTTTTTTTTCTACATGACATGATACATGACCGCTGCTGACGAAATTTAAACAAAAATCTTAAACGATTGTTATTGTTCCAGAAGTTGATTCTCATTTTGACAAGTAGTATACTTCTTTATCTTAGTAATGTTTTTAATAAATTAGTCTTGTATTTTAACTTAAACTGCCTTAAAATCAATTCTTTGTCATGTTTAAAAAGTTAAACTGTATCAAGAAAGAAATGTTCCTTTTTTTTGACAAGATTTATGAATTTTCGAACATTTATCATTTTAATAAACAAATTAAAAAACTAATTGTGAAAGTTTTTATTGGTTTGAATTATTTTCTATTTACCATAACCTTTTTTAGTAATTTATTGTGTCAACAATTTTAAACTTTAAATAAATAATCTAGCCGGTCTGGCGACCAAACGTAAAAAAAGCAACAGGTTGCCCCACAGAGCAACAAATGTATGGGTGTTAATGGAGGGGGGCGTCGCCCTTGTTGTCTGCTGATGACGTCATGGTCGGTGACGGCCATCTTGATTTTTATTTTTGGCGCTAGGAGCTCATGTGTGGTGTTATTTTTAAACAGTCATTGGTGCCTAATTTTAAAGAAATACGTCGTCTGCTGAAGGCCGCAATCTTGTATACTGGTGCTAAGTTTAAACTTATAGTACTAGTTATGTTTAAATTTCTTAAGTATGCCACCTTTTTATAGTACTGGGTGATGGTGGGTTATTTAAAAAAGAAGTTTAAATACTAAAGACTCATGTTTGATTGACACTGTCTAGCATTATAAAAATACTATAGGAATATTTATTACAAGTATGCTTATGGTACTAGCATACAGCAATATTTTTATACTAATTAATATTTCTGTATAGTATTTAAATACCTACATATATATTTTTTTTAAGTATTCCACTTATGAATTATTTTATTACTACAGATAAAAATACTTAATTTCTTATTTTGTGTAATGTGTTTCCTTTAATTTTTTAATTGTGGTATCATATAGGCATATATTTTAATATATTCCTTTAGTGTTTTAAATGGTAAGCATAATTTTTTTAAGTAGAAGTTCTCTGTAGCCAGCATCGCTGTATCGAGACGTGCTCGCAGGCAGCCCCTCTGTTTTAAGAATAATCCAGACAGCCTCCCGCGTAGGGACCGCCAGCCAGCGCCCAGCATCAGAGAGTAAGCCACAGAGTTACGTGTGCCTGTATAGTTTTTTAATAAAATTTATTAAAAGGTAAACATTTCTCCCAAGTTAATTTTTTTTCTCTGCAGTTAAAATACGAGTGCCGTCCAGACTAACATAAATTTTTCCCCAGTTAAATATTACGTGTCTTCTAGACGAAAGTAACATAGAGTATTAAAGTTTCTTGTCGCTGCCATATTTGATCTAAGCTAGTTAATAGTCACGCTCCCCTCCAGACACACCCATACACCTGTTGCTTTGTTTATGTTTGGTAGCCAGATCGGCTCGGTCCCCTACTTATCGGTGAAATTGAAAACCCCAATATACAGCTAGTGAATAGGCAAGTCTGGTGTATTGTCCTGTTTGTGGCCACCAGATAGGAGTCGCCATTTGGTGACAGTAAATATATATTTTTTTTTTACTTTAGATTTGTAATCAGCGAGTTTGAAAACCCCAGCGTGTACATTTTTGTTCGAATGCAAGTTAGTTTAAAATTTTGGCCTGTTTGCTTTTGTGTTTGGTTCCACTGTGTGCCATGACGGCGGTTTTTTTAATCTGTTAGGGCTGCACTGTTCGTGTTGGTGCAGTGTTGTTGGTTGTTTTGTTTCGCGCCGCGTGTAACTCAACTCCCGGGTTATTGCGTCGGTGTGGCGCCGCCCAAGATTATTAGAGAGAGGTTGCCTCGATCGCTTGCGCATCGTTCTG
Organism: Bacillus rossius redtenbacheri; assembly: GCF_032445375.1. NCBI lineage: Eukaryota > Metazoa > Arthropoda > Insecta > Phasmatodea > Bacillidae > Bacillus > Bacillus rossius. The sequence continues at coordinate 72,246,405 of NC_086331.1, forward strand.
CGCATCGCGTCACTTGCAGCCCCGGCTCGGCTTGCCAGCCCGTCCGCTCCTATCAGTTACTTAGTTTACAAGCACATCTGCTCGTAATAACGTGTCAAACTACAGCGTAATGCAGGGGGAGTTATTGTTGTGAGGAATTTAATTGAGAGTGCGTGTGTTATAAAATGTTGGTGTTGCTTACATCATAAGTGCACAGGTGCTTCGTTAATTATAACTAGCAGGCAAAACGTTAAGAACACGAATTTAAAGTGAATTTGTTTTGTTAGGCTAAACGCTGTTAACAAGTTGTATTTAAACATAAAATGCCAGGTACGCGGTGTACAGTGGCTGTGTGTACAAATAGTTTGTAAAAACAAAATCTTTACCTGAAACAAATCATATAAAATATCATCGATTCCCACGTGATGATCATCTGTTGAAAGTGTGGGTTCAGAAATGCTGACGTGATGGTGAGTGGAATCCAAAAACAACTTACATATGTTCAGAGTACTTTACAGATGATGATTATGAGCGCAACTTGAAAGCTGAGTTGTTAAATACATGCGCTAAAAGACGTCTTAAACCAAATGCTGTACCTTCATTAAAACTTGGAATTACAACACCTGTAGAAACATTGGAAAGTCGTGTGCGCCGAGAAGACCGAGTTAAATGTAGGGAAAACAAAAAAAAAATGTTATGTAAATTAATCGTAGATTCAAATGAAAATGTAAGTGAGGAATAAACCTGTTCTTGTAGTCAGTTAAAGCATTCAAAGTCTTGTTCTAACAATGACTCGGTTGAAATGCTTAGGAAGTAAATCCAAATTCTTAAAGAAAATTTGTTTCTTGCCGAAAGAAAGTCAGTTTTAAATTTGGAAGTCATGAAAAAACTCAAAAAAGAAAACGCAAATCTTAAAAACAAACAAAAAAAAACGTTCTTCGTTAGAGTTCCGCATGCGGAATATTCTTTCAAATGTTTTTTTTTTTTTTTTTTTTTTTTTTTTTTTTTTTTTCAAAAAATCAAATTGACATTACTTTCGTTGAAAAAAAGAGTAAACTGGACCAATGAGGAAATAGCTCTCGCTTTCACTTTGCGTTATTTCAGTAAGCGATGTTATTTATTTTTAAAACAGAAACTTAACTTCCCATTACCTGGACTTTCAACTCTTCAACGATGGGCATCTTCATTTGACATGAGAAAAGGTATCCTAGTAAACATGTTTGAATTTTTTAATGTAGCACGTTCTTCGTTGCTAGACTTCGAACGCATTGTTGTTCTTTCATTTGACGAAGTAAAAGTGAAGAAAACGCTCCAGTATGATGCAAAACAGGATGAAATGATTACACGAAAAACTTCTCTATTCATGTTAGAAATTTATTTTTAAATCTAACTTCAGTTTATTTATATTGTAAACATTCCCAAAACGTTTTAATGAGCTATGGCTACTTTTATTAAACACTAAGAAATTGATATGCAATTATTTTAAACATTATAATGTTGCTGAGAAATAAATACAAATAAACCATTTTGTTTACTAGTTACATGTTAATTATATTTTTAAAAATTCATGGATTCATCATTGATATTTTGAAAAGTTTTACTGTCACTTAAAAATATGTTGAAATAATAATTCATCCTTGTTTTCAGTCATAGCATTTTGTCATTTGAAAAGCATATAAAAACGATTATAATTAACAGTAATCAACAAAGCATAAATGAAATACTATAAGTATTGCGTATCAGACATGTGAAACGAGCCGAGCTGATAAGAGAAAGCCGTCAGTCAGCGGGTGCAGTATTACGGCTGGGAACGGCGGGGCTGCAGATGACGTCAGAGCGGAGTGTCGGGCTGTCTACATTGTTCTTATGGGATCGAGACAACCTCTCTCTACTAACCTTGGGCGCCGCCAAGGTGTGAGGAAGAAGTGCACAGCTGGGAACGCCTGAAATGTTCGCTGCTCTAGTTTCCTAGCATTCAATAAGCGACGAAGAATGCCACGCCACACTTGAGTTGCGGGCTCTTGTTTCAGGTGATGTGACGTCACTTCCTGCGCTGCCATGGCCACTTACGATAAAACAGTAGAAAAAAAGAGAGTAGGGGAGGGTTGGTTCCCTTATCAGTTAAATGTGACAATACTAGTTTCGTTTTTAACTGTTCTACGTTCTAGAAGTTTTTAGAGTATTGATAGCCTCGCTTTATATATTGTAGTTTCTGCGCAAAAAGTTTTAAATGAACCTTTAATAAAAATCTTTATCTTTGAATTCAGACAAGCGTTATACTTACACGTGTTGGTGTATTTTTCTTGAGCATAAGAGTGTCTTTACTCCTGTGCTCAAGTAAAAATACTATAAAAAGTGTAAAGTACAGTTGCAACTGTTTGGTAAATATTTTATAGCTGTGGACGTATTTTTCATGCGTCAATTTATCACAACTGTAAATTTTAATTCATTGTTTAGTAAATTTACACATAGTAAGTAAATGTGTACTTTTATATATTTATATATAAATGTGTGTATACATACATACATACATACATACATACATACACACACACACACCAATGTGTGCGTTAGAGCGTTTGTTGATTTCAACAAAGTTTACTGACTACGTTTTTACATTGGCAGTGAACTTACGGATTACTGAACCCATGGCTTATTTGTTTATAGCCTGTCATCTTAACATCTCGACTATCGCTGACAGTAATAAATTAAGATTACCTCTTTCACAACATGTTAAAATTGTATTGCATAATCAGTAATCTAATGTAAATTAAATGGTTTTTGTCAGTTTGCAGATACTTGATTGTTGTAAATTTACTCTTGACGAATATTATGCAGTTTTACATTACGATGACATAAGTTTGTAATATAAAAATACAGGTTATAAAAAAATTGGCTCTCATAAATTGAACACCATTGGTATGTGTAGTTTTATACATCTCCAAAAGTGTAATTTCACACCATGTTAGTTATTAAAATATGTACATTGGCGTATTTTAACCGATGCCTGCAACACAATTCTGTTTCTCTAGAAAATTATCTGTAAAATACGCAAGTTGTACTTGGTTTTTAAGAATTTCACACTAAAAAAATTAAATTGCTAAACCTTTGTTTTTGCTATTTTACTATTTTTTACATTTAGGTTACGGTATTATTTAAACAAAAAAATCAAGAATTTTTACGTGTGTGACTACGTTAACATCAAGCATAAAAAAAATCTTGGGACGTGACTCAAAATGAAGGTTGGACTGGCACTCAGTTACAGCTCTATAGGGTCATAAGGGATTTGTTACGGGAAACCGGGGCGGGGCAGCTTGACTGGGCACTATCGATTGCAATGTCCCTTGCTATCCGAACGCGTTAAACGTCCCGTAACGACCAGGGGGTACACTTGTGGCTAGTTTTCCAGTGCAGTGCTCCCTTCCTCTCTGGACGGAACACAGATGTAATTAAATCTGTTTCTGCTGACACCAGTGTACGGGTATCCCCCCGATACAGACACCCACAGAGGAACGTAATGAAGTTTTAAACGAGTCAACAGATTTACCTTCGGGGAAGGTTCCGATCACTACGACGTCCTGCTGTAGCTGTATCCAGTAGTGAACATACGAACATTCAAAGTTGCGCTCTCCAACCGACACAAGCGACATTGATAAACACACTAGAAATTCTAGTAAATTTATGGACTTTTCAAACGAAGAATGTGCCTCTTAAGAAACGAATCGGTCTTCATAGTTACAGATAATAAGAACTTCATTGAAACTACGCCGGACTATGGGTTCTTTGCAGTGTTGGCAACACTGTAAACATGCATGCGTGCATGGAAGAATTGTGTGTTTTTTTAGACTTAACTTTATAAAAATTTTGTTTGGGTTACAAGATGATTCTTTTGATTTCGTGTTCAAATTTTGTTAAATAAACTTCCGAATACTTACGAAATATCTGTAAATTTACGAAGACTCCTGGATATTTTACAACCAATGCTCATCCTATATTTAAGGTAAGAATTTTAACAGTGTAGGCCAGTTATAAAAAAAACTGCCATTCCAGAAAACAAAATAACAGTAGGAATAAAGCAGCGAGCGATACAAACACGTAAACCTCGGAGTTTACAAACGTTGAGACTAACTATAGCCCGAACAAAGATACCGGGCCACAAGACAGTTCTATTCTACAACAAGGCCACTAGAGACGGAAAAACGTAATTATATGCGGATATATTGGTGTAGGAATCCACCGAGGCATTATATTACAGTTTCATACCAGCAGTTTCTTTGGGTGTGTTCGCAGCCATGGGAAAATCGAAATCAAGGAGGTCGGTGGGGGTGTTCGAACCTGAGTTCCCTAAAATGTGATTATAGTTTTTTTTTTACTTATGTGCCATTCAGTTCACATAAAAATAAATTAAGGCCGAGTTTATAAACTACAAAAAGAACGCAACCACGTGACTCGCAACCAACACTAGAAAATCACGGATGTTTATAAAGCACGAAAGTCGCAATACGTCACTAACCCTACTAGAAATATTGTAAAACAAATTTATTTCCCTGGGCTTCTTTTAATAATACACCCATGAAACTCTCAATAATTTTTGACGTGACAACATCTAATAAATCGATGAACGCCGGCTGCACGCACGAAAAAGTGTCCCGTAACGCACATTGTCCCACTACGATGTGTCCCGTTACGCTCATTGTACGCTTGCGCCGCATCTCTCTTCCACTCGATTGGAACAACCATCGATTTGACTTTTCAATCATGTTTTCGTCGTTTGAATTATTAATATTATGTAATTTAACGATCGTACACCGATTTTCAGCACAATCGGTACGGTTATTTAAAAGTAATGCTGAATTTTCAAATACGTTTTTGTACGAACAATGGTGTTTTACAGTTACACATAATAATTAAAATTACACCCGGGATCTTTTGCACAATGTTTTAAAAAATATTGTAACACGTTATAAATAAGTTTGGTGTATTTGGGATGCGTATTTGTTATAAAATCGTATTATAAAAACGAAATATTATTCCCCTACGGTGCTGTCATCTACGGTGATGAACGCGAACCGAACGAATCGCGCTATCTATCCGCTTTCGCGGAAACATGGCACTCGTTAATTATAAACAAAATTTCGTGCCCGGGGCCACAATTGCATATTATTTTCAGCACTGGAAGACATAAAAACGTAAAATATTCTCGACGAATTTTAATCTCGGCCCCAGCGCACCACGAGCGTCTGGGTTGGAGATTAAAGCCGAAATTCTTTCTAAACTTGCTAATACTTATTTTATTAACTGCAAGGGCATTTTTATTAAATTCTACGTTTAATTTCACGACGAACAAACTTCGTCGTTAAATATGTAATTGCGAAAAAGCTTTAAAACATTCTCGACGATCTTGAAGTTAAATAGCAAACATGTATAAAAGTTATAGTTAAAATAATCTCTTCGTTAAAGTAATAAACATATTTGAATTAACGAGTGCAAATAAAAGTAAATTTATCAATTAAATTGTAGATTAAATTTCACTCCTTTGTATCCATACAAAATAGTGATAATTCAATAAAAATGATTCAATTTTATTCATAAAAGTATGCAATCATTTCATCAATGTTTTGTTATGACGTTGTCACGTTAAACTATCGTCCATAAACCGACTTTACAGACAACCAATTTTCATTCGCTGTGGTAAAGCTTGACAAGTGAAAACGTGATGTGTGTAACAAAAACAATGTCGTGGTTTTCGATGCATATAACGTCTGTGTTCTTAAACATTTTCGGAACACTTCACTACATGAATGGAAGGCAAAAACTCAAGCCGAAACGCAAGAAGTTGAAAGTTGTTCGATGCTTGCGTTTTTTTTTTACATCTTGCTTATTTTTAAAACTGGTATTTGAAAACATTGTTGCTTAACCTGTTTACGTCTTGTGTTTCTTGCGTAGTTTATAAACCCGTTGTAAGAAAAAATAATAAATGCATCCTTTGATGAATCCATATCAGTAGAATGCTTTCAGGTACAATCTGAAATGGTAGCGGCTATTTTTTTAGCCTAAACAAAGTGAAATTTAATCACATTTTAATCTATGCATATGCGCTAACATGGTTTGGCAAGAGGTAAACACGTTCGTGCATCTAGGTTTTTTCTTTTCGTTTATCGGGAACGCCAATGTGGGCAGTAGTGGGCCACAGTGGGTTTGACTAGAGCAGGCAGTGAACTGCAGGACTTGTAATGCTAAGTCTTCCGGGAAGCGTGTTTTTGGCACGTTTTGTTGACGTTTAATATTTCCAAGTCTAAGGATGGTATTTATAGTCGCATCTTGAGCAATGTCTTGAGATCCTTCTTGACGAAGACGGTCTTGTTTCTCAAGGCAGCGATTTCAATCTCCATGTTTCATAGTCCGCGAACAAGACGAGCTTCATGAAGACTGCATGCTCAAGCTTGTTTGCTGTACTTATGGCTTGACGAAGCACTTACTTGAGACAGCCGAAAAGACACGAGTATACACGAACTTTGCCGATTGAACTGTTTTCGTTAAATATTCTGCTACTATTCACACCAAGCACTGAATGAAACCCGAGAATTTGAGGCTATTTATAGTAACAAGATTTAGTGAGTACATTTCACTACATTCGAAGTGCGTTTGTACGTTGATGTGAGGAATTCGTTTATTGTTTTAATACTCTCGAATCACACATGGAAAAATTGATGTTTTGCGACCACAAATATGCACACCGTCTAGTACATCTCAGCTTGTGTCACTTGAGATAAATGAAATTAAGAACTTTATAGACACTTGTCTTTCCTGTGCAAGTTTAACATTAAGAAATTATGTATCTAACGATTTAATAATACCCTTTTAACAAAATAATGCAATAAAATTAAGTTAGCATCTTAAGAACTGTTAATACTGAATTACTACTTGTTTAAAAGCTACTTGTCTTTACAGAATTATCAAAAAATATTTCAGGTAGTGAAAAACTTTTTTTTTTTTTGAGAAAAGGTCACTCTGCTTCAGCTTCAGGATAAGGTACAGTAAATGTCAGTTTAATAAAAATATCAGATTTAACTACACAGTAAAAAGACAATTATTAATTTAAGTAAGAAAAATGTATGTCTAGAATTATAACAATAAGTTTGAACGAATCTGATAAGGCTACATAGTAAGGAACTTAAAATTTTGTAAAATCCTTTATAAAGTTTTTGTTTGTTCATCAATGATATAAGATATTAATTTCCTCATATAATACGTTAATTTTTCTTGTTCAAGTTACTTGTGATTCTATAATTTAATCATATTATAAGTAAAATATATAGACTACATTATGTCTCAAAGCCTACTGCGTATGAAATAACCAAACCAATAAACTGAGCTATGTATTTAAATATATTATAACAATTAGATTTTTAAAAAATCTAATAAAATTTCACTTAAAGCTACATTTGCATTTTTCATTAACTGTAACTATAAAAAAAAAGTACTGTCAGTGTCAGGAATTGAACCGCATTCGTAAATTTTCTCTATAACTCCCTAACCAACACACTACCAAACCTCTGACAGAAACAGTGGGAAATTATTGTATATTAAGAGTGTAATGCCACTTTTTCTTAAATTATTTTTAATGTGTTCTGGGTGTCACGAATGTAGAATTAAATTTTCTGATTGTGATATTTACCATCAACCATCATTAAACGCATCGTTTTCCACATCCATTGTACTCGTTCTGTGATCGATTCGAGGGCATCATACCAAAAGGGCGTATCAACACTTTTTGCAATATCGAGATACGTCCTTCTGGTATGATGTCCTCGGTCTGTTTAGCACATGAAAATGTAACCACTGGTCACAAACAAACACTAAACTCATTTAAAATACATATAAAATTGCTTCAGCACTTCATACAGGATTTATTTAAGTTTAAAAATACGAGGTTAACGAGAATCCGCCATTTTCTACATTGCGATCAAAACAAGCATTGCTTGAGACATGCCTGCAGTGGTCTTGGCAAAGACGATCTTATTCGTGTTCTTAAGCACGGTCTCAGCGACTATGAAACATGCTTCTACGATGGTGTTCTCAAGCAACGACTATGAGACAGGAGAATGCCCTCTCAGAAATAAGAAATATGGGACTATCATAAGATGGTCTTCATCAAGATTGTCTTGTTTGCGATCACTTTAGATCATCTCAAGCAACCTCTATGGCACACAAATGTTAAATAAGAATGCATATAAGAATTTCTTGACGAAGGAATTGCTGAAGACGTGAATATAAATACCACTGTAAGACACGTTTCGACCGATTTTATGTAAAGCAACAGAGTGATCTCAGACTTCATTTCTGTAATATGGAGTATGAGTCATAACTCGACCGACAACAACTTCTGCTGCAGATTTTGAATACGACTTTTGTTCTAAAGTGTTTCCCAAGGCTGGTATACTCCTTTGAAGTTGGAGCAACATAATTTTTTTTTATTGCAAATAACAATAGAAAGTATTTGAGATTAGAAAATTTAGCGTCCGGATATTCTTATAGTAGACAAATTTCTACAACCACCGCAAAACTTGTTGCTGTTGTAAAACGATTAAGTAGTTGGCAGTAGCATTATTTTACATACCATTTTTGACATGCATTTACCCTATATTATTACAAAGAAATCATTTTACGATACAAATTTTAGCATCATAAACTAGAGCTACAAATAAATTATTGAATAATTACATTATAAATTAAATTGGTTTTAAAATTTTTCCTAAGTAGTATTGGACAGCATAAAAAAACTTTTTATGATGTTCATAAAATTGATAACATACACAAAAATAAGTGACTAGAGCTAGGCACAGTACACTGTTTGAAAGTAAAAACACTGCTTTTGATCACATTCAGGGAGCACTTGGTTTCACATTTGCTTCTAAAATGTTATAGACCATATCGGCCATCAGCAGTGTTTAGGTTTCTACACACATTCTGAATGAGATCGGACACAAATATATTAATTTTGGCAATATCGGTCAGTAGTAGATAATAGTTCCTCCGGGGACTAGGTTCTGGGTGAGGAGCGAGTGTACGGCTGCCATCTTGGATTTGTGACGTCACAGCGGCCATCTTGGATGACCTTGAACTTAACTGACCTTCAAAATTTGTCAAAATTCGCCCAAAATTCGCCAAAATTTCCAGTTTTTTGTGAAAAAATCCCGCTACAATTTCTTAAAAAATTCCACAATTCTAAAATTAGGATTTAGAAAACCTCAAAATACTTTTTGCGTTTGAAAGAACACAATGTCCTAAAAGAGACTTAAGGATCCATGTCAAAGCCTATAATAAGCCTCTGACGTCATCTATGATAATGACCGCCATCTTGAATTATGACGTAACCATTGCAATTGCAGTTACGGTTGTCATTTTGAAAATCCGTAATTTTTATGTTAGAAAATCGGGAAAAATTTTAAACTTCATAAAAAAATAATCTAATTGAATAATAAAAGAAATGATTTAACAAATTATAAAAAAAATGTACACTTACCTCTAGGAGCGGAGTCCTCGGTTCGAACACAGTAGGGCAAAAAAATAAAAATGACGACCGATCATTCCTCCACGGAAGCCGCTGGCAGACTGGCTTCCCACCACTTATGCCAAAGTATATATATAGTCAACTATTATGACGTTACGACCGCCATCTTGATAATCTATATTTTTTATCCGATTTTAATGAAAAAAAGTTTTTAAAAATATAAAAAAGTAATCAAAATTAAATTAAAAATATTTTTAAAAAACCGTTTTATCTTTTGTTACGGCCACCGCCTTGAAAATCCGTAATTTCAAAGCTATAAATTCCGAAAAAAATACAAAACATATTTTAAAATTGCATACTTCAAATGTTTAGTTATTTAAACGATTTCGGTCCTCGATTCGATTTCCGGCGAGAGTAAACCAGTAATTTTTTAAAGTATTTAAAAAATTCTCAATAAAAAGTAATAAGTCTTACATCACACCCGACATTTTGAATGTTGTCACCACTGTACCAATTATCGTTATGGACACCATCTTGAAAATCTTTATTTATTTTCAGATTTAATGAAAAAAGTTCAAAATTCATCAAAAAATTAACTTATTAGAATACTGATTGATTAGATCGATTATGGTCCTTGGTTCGAAACCAGTAAGAGCAAAAAATAAAAAACGACATATCCTTCCTCCACGGAAGCCACCTAGACTGACCTGACCTCACACCACCAATACCAAGGTATGTATCGTCAACTTGTATGACGCCATGTCCGCCACCTTGTCTTCGTCTGCTGGAGGCCGCCATCTTGTTTTCGTCTGCTGGAGGGTGCTGATATCATGTTAGTATAATTTTCTGTTCGCCATACCTTTGACCTCGACTGTTGGCATTGAACTTTGACCTTGGCCTTGAAATTTTAAACCTTGACCTCGAAATTTGAATATGACCTTGACGACCATCATGGATCCGACATTTTATGTTCAGTACATGCTACCAGGAGCTACCACCTGCTAGAGGACATTGCCACCATCTTGTTTTCGTCTGCTGGAGGACACCATCTTGTGTGTGAACTCGTCGTATATAGTGCATTACCATCATGTTAGTTTTATTCTAACCCGATAGAGTGCAGTAATCATTTAATATTACTGAGGTGCCTGCCATCTGGAAATTTGGGCGCCATCTGGGAATCGTGTAATTATTTAGCTAGAGATTTGGGGGGGAAAAACAATATTCATCAAAACATTCACTCATTAAAGTAATGATTGATTTGAAACTTGGTTCGATCCCTGGATAATATAAAATTAATTTAATATAATATCAATGTAGCATTAAAGTGACAGGTTCGAAAATAAAACAGCACAAGTTCTTTTACAAAATACATTTTATTGCATATCTTCTATTCTACTACAGAAACACTTGCGAAAGTTAACAATTTCATAACCATTTAGTTCCGCATCGGTGTGAAATGACTTATTCTAAGCTCCGATCGGTTTATACTAGACAGAGACCAACCAGAACCTTTACTGACATAGTCCTATTCTTCTTGACAGAGTTTCTGGATACCGTGTTTAACAGTTTGCTTCACATCGTTAGAACTGTAAATTACTGCAGCCGATGTCTTCAATGCACACTTCTTCACTTTGACATCGAAAGGATATGGTTTGCCATATACACAGTCCAGGTACAAGATATATTTTAATAGACCGTTTGTTGCTACGTCATCAGTAAGCTGATTATGTTCTGCCTGATATCCTCAAGAAAGAAACAAATGTCTTTTGACTCACTTATCGTATTTAGATAATGGTAGTCTTTCAGTGTTCCACGAAATGCAGACTGTGCCAAGTAGAAGCCATTATCATTCACCTGTAATGCACCGAACACAGTCATGGGTGTAGTTCCATGTCCAGATGCCATAGCAATCGGTTGCTGCACATCTTGTGCTGTTTTATTTTCGAACCTGTCACTATTATGCTAAATTGATATTATATTAGATTAATGTTATATCGTCCAGGGATCGAACCAAGTTTCGAATCAGTCTGTAAATTGGTTGCAAATTATTTTGGTGAATTTTGGAATTTTCCCGAATTTCTAGCTTAATAATTACACGATTCCAAGATGGCGTCCAAATTTCCAGATGGCAGACTCCACAGTAATAATAAATGATTACTGAACTCAAGCAGGTTAGAATAAAACTAACATGATGGTAATGTTATCTATAAGACGAGTACACACACAAGATGGTGTCCTCCAGCAGACGAAAACAAGATGGTGGCAATGTCCTCTTGCAGGTGGTAGCTCCTGGTAGCATGTACTGAACATAAAATGTCGGATCCATGATGGTCGTCAAGGTCAAGGTCAAATTTCAAGGTCATATTCAAATTTCGAGGTCAAGGTTTAAAATTTCAAGGCTAAGGTCAAAGTTCAATACCAACAGTCGAGGTCAAAGGTTTGGTGAACAGAAAATTATACTAACATGATGTCAGCACCCTCCAGCAGACGAAAACAAGATGGCGGCCTCCAGCGGACGAAGATAAGGTGGCGGACATGACGTCATACAAGTTGTTGATATATACCTTGGTATTGGTGGTGTGAGGTCAGTCTAGGTGGTTTACGTGGATAAAGGATATGTCATTTTTTATTTTTTGCTCTTACCGGTTTCGAACCAAGGACAGGAATCGATCTAATCAATCAGTATTCTAATAAGTTAATTTTTTTGATGAATTTTGAACTTTTTTCATTAAAATCGGATAATAAATATAGATTATCAAGTTGGCGGTCGTAACGTCATACTAGTTGACGATATATATACTTTGGCATAAGTGAATTAGATCTCATCTACTAAACAAATAAACATTGCTTTCGCTGCCTGTGTTTTTTTCCCCCTTCTGTTTTCAATGTAATTTGGTTTTTCGATCGCCGATACTTGAATTCTCAGTTTTCCCTTCTTTCACATACGCAAGTCAGCTAAGAAGCAATACACCACAGTGAGCAGCATTTTATCCCTAGCCATATATGAGCACATCGATTATATACAGATATTTCGGCATTGGACTCTTGAAGTACTCAAGTTTATGCCCAGAACAGGTAGATAGCATATGTACAATTCTGATGATTACTGTATGTATCAGCGACATTACAAACTTAATAAACTTTATATAATTAATTAATATCGCACAAGTGTAATTAAATATGTACTTAAATGAAAACATACATTGAATTCATTTGTGTTCACAATATTGTACTTTATTTGCTGGAAAGCTCTGTACGTACATGAAAGGTCCATACTGCATTTCTTCTTAAAATATGCGATTAGCAAAAGTAAAAAAAAAGCTGGTCCTTCGCATATCTTGCAGCACTGCAGTAAAAATACCACATGCCAAAGAAGATGTGCAGTCGTTTGGCTGTGGTGAGCAAATTTCTGATGTCAATTCCTTTGGGTTTTTTCCCCATATTCACTTAGTCAGGAATTGGCCATGCATGCAATACTACATGGAAACTATATGAAACAGTTTTTTTTCTAGCTGATGGTCCGCGCCGCGTTTTTTTATGGAAGTGACTGTATAAATACGGGAATTATAATACATACTTAATGACCATTATCAAGCATGGCCATGCATCATTTCCACGATGGTATGTGTGTCGTAATGTGGCGATGATGAGGTAAAAGGTGACCAACTACATCACAACATGCCATCTCCTGGTGATTTTTATGTAGCTACAGCGTTGTTCGTGTTCGTATTGTTTCAGATTCAGGATAGACAACACGGACCACATAATCGATGTGAACAAGGGCAACATTCCGTTCGAGTACGACCAGGTGAACATCATCTGCCCCGTCTACCTCCCCGGCACGCACGAGGAGGACGCGGAGAAGTACATCATCTACAATGCAAGTATCCTGGACCATCTCTCTGTTTCTGCTTCCCCATTACCTGCGGCTCCGAAACAATACCTCCGAACCATCTCTCTGTGTCTTCTTCTCACTTCCCTGCGGCTCCAATGCAATTAACCGCGCACCAGCTCTCTGTTATGCATTCTTCTTTCACTGCGACTTCGACGCAAGTACCCTGCATCATCATTCTATAGCTGCTTCCCCTTCCTGGCAGCTCCGCTGCAAGTATCCCCGCACCAACTCTCTGTTTATTCTTTCCTCTTCCATGCGGCTCCGATGGAAGTACCCCCGCACCATCTTTCTGGTTTCTGCTTCCCCCTTCCCTGCTACACCATCGCAAGAACCACTTCTTTACCTCCCTTTCCCTCCGGCTCCGGCACCTATCGTATCGGCGTCTCTGGAATTGCGCGAAGAGTGTTTGTATTGTTCAGCAAAGTTCTAGATTTACAGCAAGGTCCACGGCACAGCTGGTCTATATTAAAGAGGCCCGCCTTCTTAGTTGTGTATTTATTTTTGATGTGGGATGATAAGTGCGACGCTCATTGATGCTTCTAGCACGGTATCGCTCTTAAGCGCAAGGCTCTGAACGGCGCGCAGTATTCGTGTCGTGTATAGTTAAGGCAGTTATGAGTTTTGGGTGGTAACCATAACATTATATGGCAGAAAAATGAAGATAAAGGTATAATGAAAGTCCTTTCGAGGCTTTCAAGAACCTGGACTGGGTGTTTCATTCCTAAGCATCCTAAATGATTTTCGTAAGGAGACACCACTCTGATATCTTTTTTAGTTATTAAATCGCGTTTTTTTTTTTATGAATCTCTGCACACTGTATGTGTGCCTGGGTAGGTCTTGTCCTTAAAGTGAATAAGTTTAGGTAGCCGTATTATATTATAAACATCTACTTTATTGAGAAGAAAGTTCTTGTCAGATTACACCGTAATTGATTGTTTACAGCTCAAATCGATTGAAATGTTAATGTTTTAGTGTTTATTAAATGGGAATTAGATTGCAGTCTTCAAGGTATCATGCAACACTATAATTCTGCCATTCACTTACACGAAACAAATCAGTAGTATGTAATAGGGCATCCGGGCACAGGCTTCAGGCTGAGGTGCGAGGTGACGAGCCACTGACCGATTGCTCTGATGTCACGGCGGGCATCTTGTATGAGCATAATGGGACAAAACGTAACGGGACAAGTAGTACCGTGACCTTGACATTGACCCGGCGGCCATGTTGTATCCGCCATCTTGGATCCGCCATTTTGGATGACGTAATTTTTTTTCTCGAGCTTTCCGGCATTTTGTTTTCCTCCATTTTGAATTACCGCAAACTTTAAAATCTTTTTATTATCCGATTTTAATGAAAAATAAATAAAATTTATAAAAAATTTAATTAGGAAAATTTTAATAAAAAATAATTAAAAAATTTACTTTTACAACACGGAACTCGGAGTCCTCGGTTCGAACCCGGTGAGGGCAAAATAATAAAAAAGGACGACAGGCTCCTTCCTCAATGGTGGGTGCTGGTAGACTGACCCCCACCACTTTGTTAATAGCATATATATCGTCACCTAGTATGATGTCATGTCCGCCATCTTGTCTTCGTTGCTGGAAGCCATCATCATTGTATCGTCGGCTAGAGTGCGCTGACGCCATGTTAGTTTAATTCTTACCCACTAAAGTGCAGTAATCATTTATTATTACTGTGACACCCGCCATCTTGTCATTTCGACGCCATCTTGGAAATCCGTAATTTTAATGCTAGAGATACGGGTAAAATTTCAAAATTCATTACATGAATTTGTAAGCAATATACTGATTGATTCAATAGATTCATGTCCTTGGTTCGATCCCTATATGATGCAAAACATTTAATTTTATATAAAAAAATAATAATTTCAATAAACCATGTTCAACATTCGTAAAGAGACTTTAAATCCTCTACTACCATCATCATATCAGACATCAAGACCGTAATCTTGGAAATTCGTAATAATTAACCAAGAAATTCAGGAAAAAGTTCAAAATTCATTTAATAAATTTGCAAACAATATACTGATTAATTAATTAGATCGACTAAGGTCCTTGGTACGAACCTGGAAGAAGCTAAAAATAATCTTAATTTTTAGGTAAAAATGCCTCAAAAAATTACAGGTTCGAAAATAAAACACAAGTTCTTTTACAAACTTAATATTTATTACATAATTTCTATTCTACTACAGGATCACTTGCGAAAGCCAGCAATCTTATAATCATTTAGCCCTGCATAGAAGCGAAATGACTAATTCTTAGCTCCAATCGGTTTATACTAGACAGAGACCAACCAGAAACGTTACTAACTAAGTCCTCCTCTTCTTGACAGAGTTTCTGGGCACTATGTTTAACAGTTTGCTTCTCATCGTCAGAACTGTAAATTGTAACAGCCGATGTCTTGAGAGAATTTCTTCTCTAGGTCCTCGGAATGGATACGATTTACCATACAAACAGTTCAGTCACAAGTTATAATTTAATTTCCGTACGTTGTTAGTTCATAAGTAAGCTGATTGATTATGTTCTACCTAATATCCTCAAGAAAAATAAAAATGTCTTTAGCTCCAAATGATCAATCGACAACAAATGCTCCAACAGGTCCAAATGCTCCAAATGGTTCCAACAGCTCCAACAGCTTCCAAATGCTTAGGACAGCTCCAAATGCTCAAAAAGGTCTCCAAATGCTTAAGACAGTTCCAAATGCACCAAATGGCTCCAACAGCTCCAAAAGGCTCCAACAGCTCCAAAAGGCTCCAAATGCTTGACAGCTCCAAATGGCTCCAACAGCTCCAAATGCTCCAAAAGGCTCCAAATGCTACAATAGCCTCCAAACGGCTCCAAACGCCTCCAAATGCTCCAACAGCTCCAAATGGCTCCAACAGCTCCAAATGGCTCCAACAGCTCCAAAAAGGCTCCAAATGCTCCAACAGCTCCATCTTCAATTGGTTCCAACTGATTCCAATTACTTTTCTTATCGAACTTGGCATGATTACTGACATGACTTTATTAGTATACATTTTGACTGGCAGTGGTACCGTTTTTTACACCTTTAAGTTATAAGTTTATTTAGAAATCAGATTTCGATAAATGGTAGATATCATCTGGAAAGAAAATATATTAATTTATCTTCAAGTTCATATACATACATTTAATTTAAGCCATTATTGTATGTAGCCAGCTTCCCTCAGTTCTTTGAGTATGAAGGATATTTCTTTAATGTTCGAATAGTTTCCTGCACAAAGTGATCCATGTAGTAGTCGTAGCCTGTCAACCAATATGTTAGGATCTTCTCATGAGGTATAATCAATCTCTTCTGCTGCGTTAATCATCCTTGCATGTTTATAATAAATATTATTATCTCTGGTGTCTATCGTTTTAACACCAACCACAAGGTCACTTTCGTCATCTTGCCAGTGATTATCACAAGCTTGATCAGGATAATTTATTTTATTACGACGTTTCCATCGTTTTGGTCTCAAGCCACCATCACAGTCTTCGCTCTTGCATGCTTTTGGTGCTTCAGCACAGTCTTCATTCATGCCAGGTTCTGATGTGTCACCATAGTCTTCAATCATGTCAGCATCACAAACTTGATCAGGATAATTTATTTTATTACGTCGTTTCCATCGTTTCGATCTCAGACCGCCATCACAGTCTTCGATCTTGCCTGCTTCAGGTGCTTCAGTACAGTACTCAATCATGTCAGCCTCAGATGTGTCACCACAATCTTCAATCATGCCAGCTTCAGATGATTCATCAAAGTCTTCGACCTTGTAAGCTTCAGGTGGTTCTCCATCTTTCACATTTTCATGGAGACGACTAGATATTGGAGTAAATATCTTTTCATTTCTAATGTGGTTACAACTTCCTTCGTTTGTTTTAAATTTTAAATTATTATCTTGATCTAGATCAGTAATTTTAGCATTAGCTTTTTCGGCTTCGTTCCTCTTCCGCGATGTTGTAGCCCAGTCTTCGTTATCTTTATTCATCTTAATTGTACAGGTCTTGTAATTTCTATCCAAGTAATATATTCTACCAAAGGATTTCTGACACTGACTGCAATGAAATGGTTTTTGACAAGGACCCAAATTACACTCGTTTCTCCATGTCGTTTAGCATTCTTTCTCAAGGTAAACACCTTGCTACAGTATCTACAGTGATGACGTTTTGATACAGCTACAAATCCCGAACCAGGATTCATATTAGTTACTGAGACTAATGCCAGTTGCAAACTAAGAGTTTTAAATTAGATATATTACTTAAATAGAATTTTTAAATTATTTAATCAGCGAGAATTAATTTATCTCATTCAAAGGTACTTGTTGCAAGTAGTTCTGCTTTTCAACAACAGATGTCGCCACATGTTACTTGCAGGTAAATAATATTTAGTTCTTTTATGCGGGATGCTCACTAACGATCGCAAAAGAAGGATGGCTTCGCTAGACTCCAAGAAGGAAGTTCGTCCTTCCTGTTAGTGCTTCTTAGATTTCTCAGAGATTAATATTATTTGACTGAGTAATGATATTTTTTTTTAATTTCCACATGATAAAAATATTACAAGTGTTGATTAAGTAGCAGAAATTTAACCTTGAATAAAATGACATGCCTCATTCAGTAAAAAAATCCTTCATGCAGAGATCAATTTCTCATCTGTAACCAGAAGCACTCGGAGAAAACCATAAGATGTCGAGTCAGGAATAATCAGAAGCACTCGGAGAAAACCATCAGATGTCTAGTCAGGAATAATCAGAAGCACTCGGAAAAACAATCAAAATATTGTCAAGAATAATGAGCACACGGAGAAAACCACCATAACTTTGACAAGAATAATTCGAAAGCACACGGAGAAACCACGAAAAGTTTTCTTAGATATCATAAAATTACAAAAAAAAAAAAATATAAAAAATTTAAAATAAAAAACTAAAAATACAAAAACAAAATCGGCTAGCTTGTGAACATCTCATTGTAGTGCAAAGTTAGAGTTTCAGTACAAGCCAAATTTTGTTTTTATATTTTTAGTTTTTTATTTTAAATTTTTTATAATTTTTTTTTTTTTGTAATTTTATGATATCCAAGAAAACTTTTGGTGGTTTCTCAGTGTGCTTTCGAATTATTCTTGTCAAAGTTATGGTGGTTTTCTCCGTGTGCTCATTATTCTTGACAATATTTTAATGGTTTTTCCGAGTGCTTCTGATTATTCCTGACTAGACATCTGATGGTTTTCTCCGAGTGCTTCTGATTATTCCTGACTCGACATCTTATGGTTTTCTTCGAGTGCTTCTGGTTACAGATGAGAAATTGATCTCTGCATGAAGGATTTTTTTACTGAATGAGGCATGTCATTTTATTCAAGGTTACATGTAATTAGTAAATTTCTGCTACTTAATCAACACTTGTAATATTTTTATCATGTGGAAATTAAAAAAAAAATATCATTACTCAGTCAAATAATATTAATCTCTGAGAAATCTAAGAAGCACTAACAGGAAGGACGAACTTCCTTCTTGGAGTCTAGCGAAGCCATCCTTCTTTTGCGATCGTTAGTGAGCATCCCGCATCCCGCATAAAAGAACTAAATATTATTTACCTGCAAGTAACATGTGGCGACATCTGTTGTTGAAAAGCAGAACTACTTGCAACAAGTACCTTTGAATGAGATAAATTAATTCTCGCTGATGAAATAATTTAAAAATTCTATTTAAGTAATATATCTAATTTAAAACTCTTAGTTTGCAACTGGCATTAGTCTCAGTAACTAATATGAATCCTGATTCGGGATTTGTTGCTGTATCAAAACGTCATCACTGTAGATACTGTAGCAAGGTGTTTACCTTGAGAAAGAATGCTAAACGACATGGAGAAACGAGTGTAATTTGGGTCCTTGTCAAAAACCATTTCATTGCAGTCAGTGTCAGAAATCCTTTGGTAGAATATATTACTTGGATAGAAATTACAAGACCTGTACAATTAAGATGAATAAAGATAACGAAGACTGGGCTACAACATCGCGGAAGAGGAACGAAGGCGAAAAAGCTAATGCTAAAATTACTGATCTAGATCAAGATAATAATTTAAAATTTAAAACAAACGAAGGAAGTTGTAACCACATTAGAAATGAAAAGATATTTACTCCAATATCTAGTCGTCTCCATGAAAATGTGAAAGATGGAGAACCACCTGAAGCTTACAAGGTCGAAGACTTTGATGAATCATCTGAAGCTGGCATGATTGAAGATTGTGGTGACACATCTGAGGCTGACATGATTGAGTACTGTACTGAAGCACCTGAAGCAGGCAAGATCGAAGACTGTGATGGCGGTCTGAGATCGAAACGATGGAAACGACGTAATAAAATAAATTATCCTGATCAAGTTTGTGATGCTGACATGATTGAAGACTGTGGTGACACATCAGAACCTGGCATGAATGAAGACTGTGCTGAAGCACCAAAAGCATGCAAGAGCGAAGACTGTGATGGTGGCTTGAGACCAAAACGATGGAAACGTCGTAATAAAATAAATTATCCTGATCAAGCTTGTGATAATCACTGGCAAGATGACGAAAGTGACCTTGTGGTTGGTGTTAAAACGATAGACACCAGAGATAATAATATTTATTATAAACATGCAAGGATGATTAACGCAGCAGAAGAGATTGATTATACCTCATGGGAAGATCCTAACATATTGGTTGACAGGCTACGACTACTACATGGATCGCTTTGTGCAGGAAACTATTCGAACATTAAAGAAATATCCTTCATACTCAAAGAACTGAGGGAAGCTGGCTACATACAATAATGGCTTAAATTAAATGTATGAGTATAAACTTGAAGATAAATTAATATATTTTATTTCCAGATGGTATCTACCATTTATCGAAATCTGATTTCTAAATAAAACTTATAACTTAAAGGTGTAAAAAACGTTACCACTGCCAGTCAAAATGTATACTAATAAAGTCATGTTAGTAATCATGCCAAGTTCGATAAGGAAAGTAATTGGAATCAGTTGGAACCAATTTAAGATGGAGCTGTTGTAGCATTTGGAGCCTTTTGAAGCATTTGGAGCTGTTGGAGCATTTGGAGCTGTTGGAGCCATTTGGAGCATTTGGAGCTGTCCTAAGCATTTGGAAGCTGTTGGAGCATTTGGAACCATTTGGAGAATTTGGACCGGTTGGAGCATTTGGAGTCGATTGATCATTTGGAGCTAAAGACATT
This sequence comes from Bacillus rossius redtenbacheri, assembly GCF_032445375.1. Lineage (NCBI taxonomy): Eukaryota > Metazoa > Arthropoda > Insecta > Phasmatodea > Bacillidae > Bacillus > Bacillus rossius. The sequence goes on from NC_086331.1 coordinate 72,267,032, forward strand.
TTTATTTTTCTTGAGGATATCAGGTAGAACATAATCAATCAGCCTACTTATGAACTAACAACGTACGGAAATTAAATTATAACTTGTGACTGAACTGTTTGTATGGTAAATCGTATCCATTCCGAGGACCTAGAGAAGAAATTCTCTCATGACATCGGCTGTTACAATTTACAGTTCAGACGATGAGAAGCAAACTGTTAAACATAGTGTCCAGAAACTCTGTCAAGAAGAGGAGGACTATGTTAGTAACGGTTTTGGTTGGTCTCTGTCTAGTATAAACCGATTGGAGCTAAGAATTAGTCATTTCGCTTTTATGCAGGGCAAAATGATTATAAGATTGCTAGCTTTCGCAAGTGATCCTGTTGTAGAATAGAAATTATGTAATAAGTATTAAGTTTGTAAAAGAACTTGTGTTTTATTTTCGAACCTGTAATTTTTTGAGGCATTTTTACCTAAAAATTAAGATTATTCTTAGCTTCTTCCAGGTTCGTACCAAAGACCTTAGTCGATCCAATTAATTAATCAGTATATTGTTTGCAAATTTATTAAATGAATTTTGAACTTTTTCCTGAATTTATAGGTTAATTATTACGAATTTCTAAGATTATGGTCTTGATGTCTGATATGATAATTGTAGTAGAGGATTTAAAGTCTCTTTACGAATGTTGAACATGTTTTATTGAAATTATTATTTTTTTTAATAAAATTAAATGTTTTGCGTTATCCAGGGATCGAACCAAGGACATGAATCGATCAGTATATTGCTTACAAATTTATGTAATGAATTTTGAAATTTTACCCGCATCTCTAGCATTAAAATTACTGATTTTCAAGATGGCTTCGAAATGACAAAATGGCGGGTGTCACAGTAATACTAAATGATTACTGCACTCTAGTGGGTAAGAATTAAACTAACATGGCGTCAGCGCACTCTAGCCGACGATACAATGATGATGGCTTCCAGCAACGAAGACAAGATATCGGACATGACATCATACTAGGTGACGATATATATGCTATTAACAAAGTGGTGGGGGTCAGTCTACCAGCACCCACCATTGAGGAAGGAGCCTTTCGTCCTTTTTTATTTTTTTGCCCTCGCCGGGTTCGAACCGAGGACTCCGAGCTCCTTGTCGTAAAAGTAAATTTTTAAATTATTTTTTATTAAAATTTTATTAATTAAATTTTTTATAAATTTTAATTTTTTCATTAAAATCGGATAATAAAAAGATTTTAAAGTTTTCGGTAGTAACGGAAATTGCAACGGTGACGTCATAATTCAAAATGGAGGAAAACAAAATGCCGGAAAGTTCGAGAAAACAAAATTACGTCATCCAAAATGGCGGATCTAAGATGGTGGATCCAAAATGGCCGCCGGGGTCAATGTCATGGTCACGGTACTACTTGTCCCGTTACGCTGTGTCCCGTTACGTTTTGTCCCGTTACGCTCATTCAAGATGGCCGCCGTGACGTCAGAGCAATCGGTCAGTGGCTCGGCACCTCAGCCTGAAGCCTGTGCCTAATGCCCTATTATATACTACAATTTATTTTGTTAATTTTTCTACACATTTTGGTTATGATTTGTTGACGTTAAACCAGATAATCATAATCAAGCGTATAAGATATGTCGTTCTGAAGTAATTGGAAAACCTGTTAAGTTTGAATGAGAAATACCAGATCAGAACACGTTCAGAATGTATGTAACCAGTTGCTGAATTGAACATTTTCCGGTGAAGTAGTTAGATATGCCGCGCAAAAAAAAAAAGTATTTTTCATTCTTTAATTGAATGAACGAGGGCTTCACTTCTCTTCGACATGGCGGTCATAAGAGACTATGAAGGGTGATACGAGGAATGGAATATTGACGGAATGACTTTGTGTCGGGGGTGGGGAAGGTTCCGAGGAATCCTACCGGCTAACGGCAACGTCCACCACATTTTCCACTTCTGCGAATGGAACCTGGATCGCCTTGGTGACTTCTGTGGTCCTTTGTTTTGGCAATGAGATCTGATGGGTTAGCAAAAATCTGGGTGTTTCTGGAAAAATAAACCCAACCAATGAGGGTAATTTTAGATACAAAAACTAGATTTTTAAGATTTTTAAAATTGGGTTCAATGAGCTACAACTGTCACTTATAAACATTAACATTTCACTGGTTTGTGTTGGTAAAAAAAAGCTTGCAATTTTTAAATATGAAAATGCGAATGCTTTTTGGCTGTTTATTGGACTTGGTCATCGTCGCCTCTTTGTAGACCGGTTTGCGAAGGGGGGGGGGGGGGAAGGTGGAAGAGAGGGAATCGCAGTTAGGTTATTAAAGTTATATAATTTAAAGGAAATGCTATTAGGAAAAAAAATTGTTGGACGAAACGCGGTAAATTTGCATTCCGTTTTAAGTGCATCGCTCTTAGATAAAATTTAGTTTAAGGAATCGCTATTAGGCAAATCGAAGCTAGGCACACCATAATTAGAAGCCCGCTATATTTGAAAAAGCATAATAGAAGTTCTGTTACGTGATAAAGGTCTCAAGTTAAATACCAGTGGAATCTTATGGTTAGTTATATAATGACTTAGGTGGTCTATGATTTCGACTTTTTGGGATGGAACGTTAGCGTACACGCGATATTTATCAGTATGTTTTCACTGATTTGCAGAGAATGTATGCATGTTCAAGGAAATTTGAAGGTCGCAATCACCAAAGTGTGACACTCATGTGGCCAGGGTGGGGGATTTGATATGTCACCGGCATTAAATCAGTACCGCAGTGGTTAGTGACTTAGGGTACTAAGAAGTCTATATTTGACAACAATGCTTTCAGATTTCCCGTGCTCTATGAAAGTATAAATAGAAGTTAATGTCAATTTTTTATGCCTGGAAATATAACCATATTGGGTTTCCCCTGGATTTTTTCTCAGCATAGCCGCCATTCTGGAAATGAAGTGTGAGATTATTATTAGGAGAGAGGTATTGAAAATATCACTTTGCTTGTCTGAGTTACAATATCGCAATATGGAGCTAATGGGCCTTGAATTTATTAATTGAAATCAGTATTGCCGACCGATAATTTAACCCGGAGCCCACGGATTGTGATTCCAGTATCTCATTACTGCAAAACGTCGGTCTGGATTAATTACTTAAAAATTGATTCAACATTCATGTTCACGAATAAATTATAGTCCAGCAAACCTACAGTTAGGCAAAATGCCATTGATTACAGGATATATATAGTCAACCAAGATTCAGGCAGGAAAAAAAAACCTCTAAGGAAAACGCCATTTAGTAGAACGCCATTAGGCTAAACAGTTAGCCAAAAATAATAAGCACAAAGAAATTTATTGTTTAAGAAAAAAAATTGCATTTGGAACAACATTTAAATGGGGCGCTGGATTTTGCTAGTGAAAATCAGCTATTGTAAATAATCAGTTGAAAACCTCCCGTGTTTACTAAAAATAAAAATATATTTCAAAAAACATTATAAGAGAGCTTTACTTTTATTTATGAATTGTGGAGAAATTGTGTATTACTTAAATGAAATGTACCTATAATTGGGAGCTAATTCATTATTTTTTTTTTAAATTGTTTGAATTAAAACAACAGTAACAAAGCAGTTATTAAGCTAAGCTATTTACGCACCCAATATCTACGTCATGACCTTACATAAACAATAAATATACCAAAAACTTATTTAAAATTTTAAAAAATTTGACATTATTTTAAAATAACTGTCATTTATTTTGAAATATATACAGTCTTTGTACATTGAGGCCAGGAAGTTTGTGATAATTTCCCTTGAGACCACTGATTTTAGTTTATCGTTGATTATGTTAAATGAGTGCATTAGCTATATGCCTGCTTTTCCACTTGTTGCAATCAAATTCACCTAATTTAATCGTGCCTACATGTTAATTCGCCACTTCCTTCGTTCCAGTGCGTACAGTTTGAGTTTGGATTATATTTCTTGCTGCTAGCTTGCCATCGTATTTTTAAACATGTATGAAGTTTCCACACAAAATATTTTAATAAATTTTTTTATTTTAAATTTTAATTAAAAAATAATATTAATTGGAAATATCTTGTAAACCTATATAAAAAAATTCCTCACCCAAAACCTTTTGTTAGTTATCAATCAAGTTTTTAAATAGTAGAAGAAGTATATAAATGACGGTCCGAGCGCAGGGTCCAGGGTGAGGTGACTGTGGTGCCGACCGCCATCTTTGATTCTGACGTAACTGAGGCCATTTTTAACTCCAAAATTCCTCAAAAATGACTCAAAAATTCCTGTTTTGAGGAAAAATTTCTCGTTTTCTTCCACAAAAATTCTAAAATAAGGATTTCGAAAAACCTCAAACTACTTTTGCCTTAGAAAGAACCAAAAATCCTAAAAGAGGCTTAAGAATCCTTGTCTAATCTAAAGCGAGGAGTCGAAATTTCTGCAGGTAGTTCAGCAGTAGGCGCACGGACTTCACTTTTACAGTTTTTCGCATGTCGTCGCAAATTATCAATTCGAGTAAACCATTCATGGCACTCATCACAGCGAAACTTCATGCGAGATGGATTCTTCGTACATTTACTCCTCTCATGTCTCCGTACATCGTAAGCAAATGCGAATGTCATATCGCCGTAGCTGCAAGTATACCGTGGTGATGAAGACGAACCTTTCAGACCTGATCCAGATACAGACGTTGCCGCAGTTGCACCATCTCCAGGCATACTCTTATGAACATCAATGCATCATTTATGTATAGAAACCTTTAATTTCTGCCGAACAGCAGGACCTTTGTATATCTTTATGTGTATTTTCCTATTATCTTGTCTTGCAAATTGCTTGTGACATTTCACACAGCCAACATTTTGCAAGGAGGGTTCTTAGCACATTCTCTCTTCTCGGAGCATTTGGAGCTGTTGGAGCATTTGGAGCTGTTGGAGCATTTGGAGCTGTTGGAGCATTTGGAGCTGTTGGAGCATTCAGAGCTGTTGGAGCATTTAGAGCTGTTGCGGCATTTGGAGCTGATGGAGCTTTTGTGCATTTGGTGCGGTTGGAGCTGTTGGAGTCAATGACTGATGGAGCCAATGACTACTGGAGCCAATGACTTATGGAACTAAAAACTGATAAATTCATAGACTGATGGAGACATATCCTAACCTATCATTGACGATCGCATCCTACCAAGTTGAATGTATGTGAGAATGTACCTCCTTTTCGTTAAATAAGCTTTCGTTTTGTAGAATGTGCTTCCTTTTAATTGACGGTGCGTCTAAAATGTGCTTTCTTTTTATAGATTGTGCTTTCAAATGTGCTGCCTTTTTTTTATTGTGCTTTCAAATTGTGCTGCCTTTTTTGATAATGGTGCTTCCTAAATGTGCTGCCTTTTTGTTGATGGTGCTTCCAAAATGTGCTGCCTTATTCGTTGAATGGGCTTCTATTTTTAATGATGATTTGACTCTAGTATTATAGTAAATGGTTCTTGATTTGACTAGCGTATTATTCCAACTGATGCATGTATATAAGCGAGTCCTAGACAGCAGGTCGCTCAGTTTGTTACTGATGTCGACGGTGTAAGGATCAACTAGTTTGTTTCTTGTGGTGCATAAGTCGCATAATTACTAGTTCTTGTGAACTCGATGTTATCTTTTCCGTCTTTAACGACGAACTCTATGGATGTTGTACCATCGTCTACGGGAACCCTGAAGTCAGCGGCGACGAAGAAGGAGCAGATCCCGTTGGTAACGACGACGTCAACATTGGAGAAGACTTCAACAGTCGTGGTACCACCAGCAGAAGAGACTTTAATACCGGTATTGCTGGCTGCACAGGAAAACTCTGCGAACGCTGGTCCACTATCGTTGGAGACTTCAATTGGTGGTGATTCGTCAACAACTAACGAACATCGGTGCTGTTATTGCGACAAGATTTTCTCAAACAACGGCAATGCTCGTCGACACGAGAAGAGAGAATGTGCTAAGAACCCTCCTCGCAAAATGTTTGGCTGTGTGAAATGTCACAAGCAATTTTAAAGACAAGATAATATGAAAACGCACATTAAGATATGCAAAGGTCCTGCTGTTCGGCAGAAAGTAAAGGTTTCTATACAACAACGATGCATTGATGTTCATAAGAGTTTGCCTGGAGATGGTGCAACTGCGGCAACGTCAGTATCTGGATCGGGTCTGAAAGGTTCGTCTTCATCACACCGGTATCCTTGCAGGTACTGCGATATGACGTTCGCATTTGCTTATGATGTACGGAGACATGAGAGGAGTAAATGTACGAAGAATCCATCTCGCATGAAGTTTCGCTGTTATGAGTGCCATGAATGGTTTACTCGAATTGATAATTTGCGACGACATGCGAAAAACTGTAAAAGTGAAGTCTGTGCGCCTACTGCTGAACTACCTGCAGAAATTTCGACTCCTCGCTTTAGATTGGAGGCACGAAAGTGTACAAGCAAAAAAAACAGATGCGCAGCAAACGATTGGTATGGTATCTGGACATGTAACTAAACCTACGACTGTGATCGGTGCCCTACAGGTGAATGATAATGGCTTCTACTTGGCGCAGTCTGCATTTCGTGGAACATTGAAGGACTACTATTATCGAAATACACTTAGTGAGTCGAAAGACATTTGTAATTTTCTTGACGATATCAGACAGAACATAATCAATCAGCTTACTGATGACGTACAACAAATGGACCTTTGAAATATAACTTTTGGTTGTACTGTATATATGGAAAGCCATATCCGTTCGATGAAAAAGTGAAGAAGTGTGCATTCAAGACATCGGCTGCAGTAATTTACAGTTCTGACTATGTTAAGCAAACTATTAAACACGGTATCCAGAAACTCTGTCAAGAAGAGGAGGATTATGTTATAAAGGTTCTGGTTGGTCTCTGTCTAGTATAAACCGATTGGAGCTAAGAATTAGTCATTTCACGCCTATGCATGGCTAAATGTTTATAAGATTGCTGGATTTCACAAGTGATCCTGTAGTAGAATAGAAATTGTGAAATAAATATTGTTTGTAAAATAACTTGTGTTTTATATCTCGAAAAAGAACTTGTGGTGTTTTATTTCTCGAACCTGACACCTCTCTGGTATTTAAATAAAATGTATGTTTACCTTCGTCCATAGAGCGAACCAAGTATCGGTTCAATATGTAAAGTATTGTGTGATTTTTTCGGTGAATTTTGGAATTTTTCCTGAGTGTCTAGGTCAATAAATAAATATTTCAAAAATGGTGGACATAGTGGCTTACTGGAGGCTGGTAGTAGATGGTTTTAAGTCTCTTTAAAGACTTTGGTCATGATTTATTGAAATTATTATTTGTTACATAAAATTAAATCTTTTGCATTGACCTGGGATCGAACCAAGAAAAGGAATCTATATAATCAATCATTACTTTAAGGAGTGAATTTTTTGATGAATTTTGAACTTTTGGTTAAAATTGGGTAATAAATAAAAGATTTTTAAGATGGCGTCTGTAACGATTATTGATACAGTGGTGACAATTCAAGATTGTCGAGTGTGGTGTAAGATGTTTTTATTACATTTTATTGGGATATATTTTAATGTATTAAAAATTACTGTTTTACTCTCGCCGGGAATCGAACCGAGGACCGAAAACAATTATGTAACTAAACATTTTAAGTAGGTAATTTTTTAAAATATTTTTTGGAATTTTTTCGGAATTTTAGCATTGAAATTACGGATTTTCAAGATGTCGGCCGTAACGAAACATGCAACATTTATAGGATCCAATATGGCGGTTGTAACGTAAAGTGTATCGATGACATCGTACTCAACCAAGATGGGGGACATAACGAAACATGCATCATTTATATAATCCAAGATGGCGACCGTACGACAAGTGCAACAGTGGTTTTTAAGTAATATTTTATTAAATTTGTATTATTATTTATTTCGATTAATTAATCTTTTTATTAATTTTAAAAAAATACGACTGGCAGGATATGATAGGATACTATGAGAACTCGGTCTTAGTTAGATTTCAGATTACATGAAATAAAATAGTAAATTTTGAAATGAAATGATTTATTTTTCAATATTATACACATGCAAGTAAAACACGTGATTATTGCATGTAGCTAGCTTCCCGCAATTATTTATGTATGAAGGCTATTTCATCGATGTGCGAGTGGTATCCTTCACGAACCGATGCCACCAACTCTCACACAATCGCCCAATATGTTGGGATCTTCCCATGACTTGTAATCGATCTCTTCTACGGCTGCTTCCATCTTCCATGCATGTCTATTATCTTTAAGATTTCTGAAGTCATACGTTTTAACACCAGCCTTAAAGTCACCATCATCATCATCATCATCATTGTCCCAGAGAACATCCTAAGCTTGATTTTAATAATTTAGTTTAACGCCTAGTTTCCATCATTTAGTCCTCAGTGCATCATCACAATCTTCTATTTTGGGCGTCCATTAAAATGCAGGTAAGAGTTCAAAATATACATCACCTGATGCGTGTTTTCATGCTTTATAATATGCTTTAATGCTTTGTATAAAAAATTCAATTTTAAATTCGTATGATGTATGGCAACAGTGTACGAAGGTACAAGGACACCATTAACAGCAGTGTTTGATAGATAGAAAAATTGTCCATTTAGGTTCTTCCACATTGCGATCTTAGAATGGATGCGCTCTAAAAGATACAGACTTTCTTGTGAAATGGAAAATGATGATATATTGAAACCAATCATTATCGCCTTGAGGAACTTAAAAGTAAGGTAGAACCACCCCTCGCGGTGGAGAAGTAAGTTTATGACGAGGTGTCAACCTCAAAGAAGAGGAAATATGTAACAGCTCCAGAAGAAGAAGTCTTTACGAGTACAAAGTTTATGCACAAGTAAAAGTTAGGGAGGGAATGTGGACACCAAATATTTAATGCAATTGTCAGGCCATACCTGAGATCTTTCTCAAGTCGGAATAATGACGCGACCTACGGAGTGTACAGAAAACATAATGAGTGACTCCTCGTTGCTAAAGAAATGGACATTTTATATATGTGTTGAGGATTAAAAACCACATATGGACTCATGGTCTGTGCTAATTTCTGTTTCGCATGGAGCCTAAATGCTATTCTTAGGTGATTTGAAAAAAATACAAAAAAACTGTTAGAACAAACTCGTGCTCATATCCGTGATAACAATCCAGAGAGTGACATACATATAGACGAAAATCCGGGAAAAAATCGACATTTTCGCTTATATCTTCAGTGAACTTACAGTAAATGTTACAGGTTTAAAAAACCTAGAAAGTGGTCAGAACTTCGACTATGGGTATTGGGAAGACCCAAACATATTGGTTGATCATATGAGACTGCTGCTGACTTTGCTTAGTGAAGAAAACTATTCGCACACAAACGAAATAGTCTCCATACTCGAAGAACTGAAGGAAGCGTGCTAACATCATGTTTTTGCGAATGTAATATTTTCGATGCAAAGTTTTAGTGCATGTACTTTATATTTATTCCAGGCAGACCTTGTCCATATTCCCGAATGAACAAGTGCTTCAAGTACATGTTGACGGTTATGGACACATATAGAGTTTGTTTGAGCCATACTTGTAAAATCGGAGAAGGCGACTGATGTAACCACGGACATGACAGATATTTTGCGCGATGGACGTGTACCGTTTTACCTGCAAACAAATCTTGGGAAAGAATTCTACAATGCTACTTTAAAGTTTTTAATGAAGTGTGGCATCAAACACTACTCTAAATTTAGCAATGTCAAAGCCGCCTTTGTCGAAAGGTTTAACAAAACTTTGCATTCCAAGATGTTGCATCAGTTCACGGTCGACGGTAATTACAAGTGGCTAGAGATCTTTCCGATACTAATAAGAAAATACAATCCCACTGTGCATTATCCTATGAAAATGAAGCCCAAAGTTGTGAAGGATGATCACTTGCTTCAAACAGTGTTTCCCAACACGAAGGATTAAGTTCCACGCATAAAGCTAATGTCGGTGACATTGTGTGGACATCCAAGCAGGAAGATGTCATCGAAAAAGGTTTCGCTGTGAATTGGAGTCCAGAACGTTTCTGTGTAACCCACATTCGCGAAACAGAGCCTAGAACCTACGACCTCGAAAATTTGGACCGCGTGCCTATTTGCGGTAGCTTCTTTGCCGAAGGGATTCTGCCCACGATGTATCCGGACATGTATTTAGAGAAGATTCTTAAATGAAGAAATGCACGATTCTTTGTCAAGTGTTGGGACTTCCAACCTCGCTTTAAATTGTATCAGATGCAAAAATCGAGAGAGCTAAAGACTTTGCTAATTTGCTTGTTTTTACTTGTAGTAGTGTAAATTTACATAATAAATGTTATTTGTATATACTTATTTGTTTTATATTTTGAGCCTGTATATTTTATGGAATAATGTTTACTAAATATAAAATAAATTTTAAATAAATATTTTTTATCCTAAACTATTTTACTTTTCATTAAGTATCGAATCAATGACTAAATTTGATTGAATCAATCAATTTAATGATAGCTGAATGATTGAACGATTTTTGGAATTTTTTACGAGTTTCTAGGTCAGTAACGACAGATTTTCAAGATGACCAATGATTGACACTACTGCTTTCTAGAAATGGCCGCCGTGACTTCATAATGCAATACGGCGGTTGGCACCATGGTACCATACCCTCAACCCTATGTCAGGAGCCCGAATTTTATACTACTAAAGTTGGTATTATTTCAAATATAATTTAATATTAAGTCAATATTTTTTAAACTCAAATTAATCAACCAAAGGGATTTAAAAAAATTCGATGTCTGTAAAGTCGGTTTACGGACGATAGTTTAACGTGACGTCATAACAAAACATTGATGAAATGATTGCATACTTTTATGAATAAAATTGAATCATTTTTATTGAATTATCACTATTTTGTATGGCTACAAAGAAGGAGTGAAATTTAATCTACAATTTAATTGATAAATTTACTTTTATTTGCACTCATTAATTCAAATATGTTTATTACTTTAACAAAGCGATTATTTTAACTATAACTTTTATACATGTTTCCTATTTAACTTCAAGATCGTCGAGAATGTTTTACGCTTTTTCGCAATTACACATTTAACGACGAAGTTTGTTCGTCGTGAAATTAAATGTAGAATTTAATAAAAATGTCCTTGCAGTTAATAAAATAAGTATTAGTAAGTTTAAGAAAGAATTTCGGCTTTAATCTCCAACCCAGACACTCGTGGTGCGCTGGGGCCAAGATTAAAATTCGTCGAGAATATTTTACGTTTTTGTCTTCTAGTGCTCAAAATAATATGCAATTGTGGTCCCGGGCACGAAATTTTATTTATAATTCATTAATAATAACGCCCCTCGCGATAAACAAAGGAAAATATGTATTAACGAGTGCCTGGTTGCCGCGGAAGCGGATAGATTTCGCGATTCGTTCGGTTCGCGTCCGTCACCGTAGATTACAGCACCATAGGGGAATAATATTATTATTTCGTTTTTATAATACTTTTTTATAACAAATACGCATCCCAAATACACCAAACTTATTTATAATGTGTTACAATATTTTTTAAAACATTGTGCAAAAGATCCCGGGTGTAATTTTAATTATTATGTGTAACTGTAAAACACCATTGTTCATACAAAAACGTATTTGAAAGTTCAACATTACTTTTAAATAACCATACCGATTGTGCTGAAAATCGGAGGACGATCGTTAAATTACATAATATTAATAATTCAAACGACGAAAACATGATTGTAAAGTCAAATGATGGTTGTTCCAATCGAGTGGAAGAGAGATGCGGCACAAGCGTACAATGAGAGTAACGGGACATATCGTAGTGGGACAATGTGCGTTACGAGACACTTTTTCGTGCGTGCAGCCGGCGTTCATCGATTTATTAGACGTCACGTCAAAAAACTGTATTAACTTGAAGCTTTATCGTATAAATATATATAGTCTTTCGACGATGCAATTCAAGATTTATATATTCAAGTTCTTTTTCAGACTCGAATTGTTAGTTACTTAGTGTTGATGGAAATTATATCATTGAAAACTGTATATTGTTTAGGAAAACATTTCTGTAGTCAACTTTGCATGTTATATATGTTTGTTGAAATGTATTTTGATAATGTTTAACATATCTTAAGACCCTCGAGACAGGAAAGTTTGAAGTAGTACAAAGAAAACAGGGAACTCCCATTGGAAACTGATAGAAGTAAAATTGCTGGTATCATCCAATTTTTGTGCACGCATGCGCGGACAAAATTAAATACGGCAACAAGTAATTCAAGTGTGTGGCTGTGAAACATTATACAAATATATAGTGGAAAGGGAAATGCATTGAGCCAAACGTCTCAGCGACTTCGAGGTCATTAGAAACAATGAAACGAGATGCTACTGGATTATTGACGAAATGAAAAAAAAAAAAAAGAAAAAAAACTGGCGCGCTGCAACGTCTGCCACGTTTCCCACTGGTAAAGAACCCGGAAGTGAATCTTCCGGGAACCGCGAATCGCCTTGGCGCTACCCATTGAAGTTTCAGAAGTACTGGTCGAAAGATCTTCGCCCCTCATTTGCATGCTGAATGCAGCGGGTGTTTGTAGGATGGGGGAAACGAAACTTCGTTTACTAGTTATAAAATGCCAAGCAAGTTAACGTATATATAAACACTTGAGTGACTTTTTACCACTATTGGATAAAACTCATTAAATATCTGAAGATAAAATTTTAAAGAAACGTAAAATTCACGAAAGCTTTCGTGATCAAAGTGCAATAAATAATACCCCTTATCTAAAGTAAAGGCAAGATAAAAAAAAAACCAACTCTACGTGTGAGACCGAGCTTTGATTGGTCCGATTTTATATCTTCATCTTAGTGGATGTTTTGTTATGAAGCATATTATATTTTAACTAGCTTGAAACCCGCGGCTTCGCTCGCACAATTTCAGAGCATTGCTAAAATCTTAGCATAGAAAGAAAAGTATGTTATCAATTTCAAACACTTTTACTAAATAAGTAATCACAGTCAATTCGTGAGGTACATAAAAATATATATTTCATAACAAAAACGTTTAATAATTATATTTTTAAGTGGATATGCGTAGACCTTTTTAATGTTTGGTATAGATCAATTATCTGAATTCAGAACTTCTGTTTTAGAGTACTATGATTAAAGCTATGATTATAATAATTTAATAATTTAAACTTATTACAAATACCTCCCATTATTTAATAATATTTGATAACATCGCATCTTTATTTTAATTACAGAGTATAGATGTCATATTTATCATCCAACTTATCACTTGATCATTAGTTTGCATGTATTACTTAAATAAAATCCCTAAAATGTTTACCTCCCTTTTTATTTTCCTACGAGGATGCCCAACTAAAAATTCAGTACTAAGTAACTATGCTAATATCCGCTAACCAAACAAAAACAAAACTCATCTCGTATTTTCCTTAGTACCGCATATGTGGATTCAAAAATTTCGATAAAAATCTAATTGGTATTAAATTTAAATTTATCTTGTTAATACTAATGAAAGGATTTTATAACTTTTTCATTTTAAAATAATATTAACCCCTTTTACAACTTAAGAGGTGATATTTTGGATATCGTTGAATAAGTATCTGAAGGTATGTTTACCTATAATTTACAATATCTTAAATTAAGTTTGATCGGAAAATATTTTTTTTCAAACCCATATTTACAATATTTGGCTTTTCAAAAATATGACTTCAGCAAATTATAAAAACGATTTGGTATATTTTACATTTTTATAAATAATACCACATAACTTACTTCCTGCTTGATAGGTTTCAGAGATGGGGCTGTTATATTATTAAAACAAGGGGGGTTGTCTGTAAAGTCTATTTACGGACGATAATTTTACGTGATAACGTCATAAGAAAACATTGATGAAAAATTGCATACAAACCACATTAACTTTTCACTTCACTTTATAAACAGTTGACAAAACAGTTCACGTGTAGGTTGTGTGCTGCCGCTGTCTCTCTTCTACTCGGACGCATCGTCCGATGGAGTGGAAGAGTGATAAATGCGTCACAAGCCGATCGTGCTTCTCTATCGCTTGTTCCGCGCTCTCGCTTGCACGCTCGGCTCAGGCGGAACGTGACAATGAGTCATGCTTTTTCGTGCGTGCAGCCGGCGTTCATCGATTTATAAGACGTTATCACGTCAAAAATTGACCGCGGTTTCGCCCCTTTTGCGGACGAATATAGAAAAAAATTGGTAAAGGTTAGAACATGATATTAAATCATCATTGTGTACGTTATTCTTGCTCAGTGTATTACCTTCATCTTAATTTGATTGGATATATGTTTTATTACTATAGAAACTAATGTGCCCCCGTTTCTCGGTTTTTGGCGTCGAATATCGAAAAATGGTAAAAGTACTGTATGTGTAATTAATTATTTACGTTATTTGTGCTAACAATTTTACATTCAGCTTTGTTTGCAATGGAGATGTTAATTTTAAAGTGTAAACATCTTGGGAAAGGTATGGATAGGGAGTAAATTCATGTAAGTCGACATTGACATGGTCACGTGACGTGTTAACGATAACATATATGTTCCTATTAGTGTTAACATTGTGTTTTTGTTCAATTTTTATTTTAAATCTAAGAGTAGTGTGTAATAGCTTGTCCTGCGCCAGGATGCAGGATGTGGTGTCGGTATCGGCCGCCATCTTGGATTGTGACGTCACGGCGGCCATCTTGAATGAGCGTAACGGGACACAGCGTAACGGGACAAATATATCACGGCGGGCAACTTGGATGAACGTGACCTTGGCCTTTGACCTTGACCTTTGAACTTGTCCTTGACCCCGGCAGACATATTGGATCCGCCATATTGGATCCGACATCTTTTAATCGAGCGCCCCACTCATTATGATGAAATTTTCGTCTCTGTCGCCATATTGGTTTTTTCTGTTCCACTTGAGGCCGTCATCTTGGATACCGTCGTTTTTGTTTCCTAGATAGTGCCAGAGTCGCTCTTGATTTTTTCTGTTCTGCTGGAGGCCGCCATCTTGGATACCGTCGACTTTGTTTCTGTTGTTTGTTCCTAGAGAGCACCAGCGTCGCTCTGTCACATCACATAAGGTGGTTGATCCATTACCTTCCATAGCTATTATTGTCCTTATCGACATATTAAATTTAATTTTTTATGCAAAATACATTGGAAGCGCTGTGATTCGAACTATCGCAGCTCTGATCTTTAGGTTGGAAAACATACGCCTTTAACCGCACGGCCATCGAGACATTTACCAGACTGAGAATTAAATAAGGTACTATATAAAAAAATAACATGTATATTCGGAATTGTATTTTTTTTTTAATTTTAAGTAATAATAGCACTACCTGTTCGAGACAGAACCACCATCTTGTATTAAGATGTAACTGTTGCAATTATCGTTATGGTCGCCATCTTTAAAATCCGCAATTTTTATGTTAGAAAATCGGGAAAAAATTTAAAAATCATAAAAAAAATTAAATAATCGAATTAAATAATAAAAATCTTAAAAACCACTGTTGAACTTATCGTTATGGTCACCATCTAGCATTATATAAATGTTGCATGTTTCGTTACGCCCGCTATCTTGGTTGAGTACTATGTCATCGTTACACTTTTTTGTTACGACCGTCATATTGGATCCTATTAATGTTGCATGTTTCGTTACGGCTGCCATCTTGAAAATCTGTATTTATTATCCGATATTAATGAAAAAATTCGAAAATTCATCGAAAAATTACTTTATTAGAATTCTGATTGATTATATCGATATCAGTCCTTGGTTCGAAACTGCTAAGAGCAAAAAAAAAAACATCAGATCCTTCCTGCACAGAAGCCACCTACAGACTGACCTACAACCAATACCAAGGTATATATCGTCAGCTGGTATGACATCATGTCCGCCATCTTGTCATCGTCTGCTGGAGACCACCATCTTGTTTTCGTCCGCTAGAGTGTGCCAGCGACATGTTAGTATAATTTTCTGTACACCATTCCTTTAACTTCGACTGTTGGCATTGAACTTTGACATTGAACTTTGACCTTGACCTAGTAATTTGACCTGACCTTGACATTTGACCTTGATATTTGACCTGATGTTGAAATTTGATCTTGATCTTTGACCTTGACGACCATCATGGATCCGTCATTTTATGTTCAGTACATGCTACCAGGAGCTACCACGTACTAGTGGTCATTGCCACCATCTTGTTTTCATCTGCTGGAGGACACCATTTTGTGTGTACTCATCTTATCATCATGCTTGTTTTATTCTAACATGCTACAGTGCAGTAATCATTTATTATTACTGATGTGCGCGCCATCTTTAAATTTAGGCGCCATCTTGAAATCATGTATTTATTTAGCTAAAGATTTGGGAAAAATTCCAAAAGTCACTGAAAAAATCACTTATTAATTTACATATTGAAACGATGGATGCCTGTCCTCGGTTCGATTCTTGACCAGTGACAGGTATAACTAAATATTAAACATACTTAATATTTTGTTTTCTATTACCTTTCGCGGAGTTCATTAATCATTCACTCTATGAAAAACAACTCAAGTCAATATACCTGACTAACGAATTAAATACAGTGCCGATTAGCCTAACATAAAAGTCTAATCTTTCGTTAATCTGAATAACCTATAAGCCGATCATGTACAAAGCCATCCGTACATATATACCAAGTGTCTCCGGACCATAAGAACGAGTCATGTCAATATCAGACGAATAGGCTAGTCATTTCAGGACCGCATGACCTTCGCCATTAGCTAATTATATTCAATTAGTCCATCGTGTCATTTTTTATACATATTAAAGGACCAAGTGGTCTTAAAAAATATTTTAGTAACACCAAAAGGTTTTGAACTAGGAAATATTCAACCAATACATTTTGTAATACGCGCAATCAACGAAAAGGCAGCACATTTGTAATTGGCTCCAATATTCATTGGCTCCAATATTCATTGGCTCCAATATTCATTGGCTCCAATATTCATTGGCTCCAATATTCATTAACTCCAATATTCATTGGCTCCAATATTCATGGGCTCCAATATTCATGGGCTCCAATATTCATGAGCTCCAATATTCATTTACTCAAATTGCTACAAATGCTCATACAGGCTCCAAAAGGCTCCATTAGTCTTTTGGCTCAAACAGTCTTGTGGCTCCAATAGTCATTGGCTCCAATAGTCATTGGCTCCAATAGTCATTGGCTCCAATAGTCATTGGCTCCAATAGTCATTGGCTCCAATAGTCATTGGCTCCAATAGTCATTGGCTCCAATAGTCATTGGCTCCAATAGTCATTGGCTCCAATAGTCATTGGCTCCAATAGTCATTGGCTCCAATAGTCATTGGCTCCAATATTCATTGGCTCCAATATTCATTGGTTACAATATTCATTGACTCCAATATTCATTGGCTCCAATATTCATTGGCTCCAACAGTCATTGTTTCCATCAGTCTAGTGACTCCATCAGTCATTGGCTGCAACTGTCTTTTGTCTCATCAGCTCCAAATATATTTGGCTAGAATTCTACGAGTCTAAGAGACTATGAAGCCACAAGGTTACGAGTCTAAAAGGATCTAGCTGGTTACGAGTTATACAGGGCTACGAGACAGCATGGCTAAAAGACCGCGTGGCTACGAAACTACAAGTCTTTGAAGCTACAAGACTATAAGTATACTCGGCTCCAACTACTCCAGCATTATGTTATTAGATTACATGACTACTTGTTTACGTAGCTACAAGTCTACGAGGCTACTTGGATACTTAGCTACAATTCTACGAGGTCCCAAGACATCGTGACTACGTGACTACGAGCCAAGAGGTTACGAGACTACGTGACTACGAATCTTCTAGTTTACGAGACTTCGAGGCTACAGAGCTACGAATCTTCTAGGACACGAGTTTACGTGACTGCGAGGATAGAGGACTACAAGTCTGCATGAGTACTTGACTACGAAGCTACTCGACTACAAGGCTCCATTGCATCATGACTACGTGACTACGAGCCATGAGGTTACGAGACTATGCGATTGCGAGTTTTTAAGGTTACGTGATCGCGAGGCTATAGGACTACGTAGCTTCCGGAACGCATGGTTACGAGACTGCATGACCGATGGGCTACGAAACTTCATGACTAACTGACTACAATAGCACCATCCAGTGGCTAGAGTTAATTTATCTCATGCAAAGGTACTTGTTGCAAGTAGTTCCGCTTTTCATCAACAGATGACGCCACGTGTTGCTTGCAGGTAAATTATATTTATTTCGGATCCATGATGGACACAAGGTCAAAGTCAAAGATCAAGGTCCAAGGTCAATGGTAAAGTTCAAGGTCAATGTCCAAGTTCAAGGTCAATGTCAAAGTTCAAGGTCAATGTCAAAGTTCAAGGTCAATGTCAAAGTTCAAGGTCAGGTCAAATTTCAAGGTCAAGGCCAAAGTTCAAGATCAATGTCAAAGTTCAATGCCAACGGTCGAGGTTAAAAGAATGGTGAACAGAAAATTGTACTAACATGTCGCCGGCACACTCTAGCGGACGAAAACAAGATGGTGGTCTCCAGCAGACGATGACAAGATGGCGGATATGACGTCATACCAGCTGACAATATATACCTTGGTATTGGTGGTAGGTCAGTCTGTAGGTGGCTTCTGTGCAGGAAGTATCTGATGATTTTTTTTTTTATCTCTTAGCGGTTTCGAACTAAGGACGGAAATCGATCTAATCAATCAGAATTCTAATAAGTTAATTTTTTGATGATTTTTGTAATTTTTTTCATTAAAATCGGATAATAAATACAGATTTTCAAGATGGCAGTCGTAACGAAACATGCAACATTAATAGGATCCAATGATCCGTGGAACAATGTCAGATTCTGCAGTGTACGTTTTAGCAGGGAACACAGCTAAAATGTGTTTGGAAAACTTCCGTTGCACAATTTGTGAAAGTTTGTTAACGGAAAATACAAAGGTAAGTCTGAAGAGGAAAGCCTTTAAAATATTATAAGAACTACACCTGTAAAAACATTTTCAACCACCAAACGTCGAAGAAAGCCATTGAACTGTGTAGCATCCAGCATTCTCACGTAAGTCAGGAGCGGTCAGATAGTTTTTTTTTTAAATATTAAGAAACACATTGTTGAAAAAAGTCACACCTAGTTGATGAAAATTTTTGTAAAAGAATGTACCATTGCTACCTTCAAACGTGTCGTGACCACAAATAATTTATATTGCGGACCTTAGTGCACTGTCGTATATTTAATCAGGTAGTGTATCTCCAGTCAAGAAAGTTACACCAAACGCAAAAGCAGCAGCATGAAACGAATACCAAACCAAAAATGATTTAACACCAATGATTTACAACAATCTGAACTCTTTCACGGTAAGTTCAACTTTATAGACAACAGTTAAATGCGATTTATATCATCTCTAAGATTCTAGCTAGAGTTCTTGAAAGCAATAGTTTAAGGTGAAAAAACTACGCATCGTTCTTCATATTATAATCACCAATATTAGTATTTTTTTTATTTCCTTAAATATTACTAACATGTTGAACTTACCACGTAAGAAATTTAGTAATGTTTTCTCGTAGTGTTATTATTTCGGATAAACATAATTTTATTTGTATTCAGGGAATTGTTTTACATTTAATTCTTGTTTTCTTCACACGATTTAACTTGTAAATAGTTATCTTTTGTTTACTTGGTCGATTTTTGCATTTAATTTGCACGAAGTTTTACTGTCGTGTATTATGTCAATTTAACAGCGCTGTATAGCTTTGGAATCACAAAACGTTTAACGATATTCATTTGAGGGTGATTTTAAAGATTTTAGTTATTAAATTAATTGCAATACTAAATAAAATAGTTTAGTTAAATGTTCTAGATGGCTCTGTGCATGTTTTAAATCGCTAAGAATGTGCTAAAACAGAGTGTACGGAAGTAATAAGTTACGTACGTGTGTACGTCATGGGGGAGTTTTACACATCAATATTTAGAATGAAATTATTCATTGAAATGTATTTTGTACTTTTTTCTTTGTTTTCGCTGACTTTGAAATTTTATTTTATTTTTTTAAAGCTAAGAGATATTGAAATTTCTTTATGAAAGTGCATATAATATAATGTAAAGACAGCTCTAATAAATAGAGAACCATACTGACAAGATTTTTACGTTAAAAGTTGACTCAAAATTACTGGGCCTCATTTAGCTACAGTTTATTTCACTCACAGTGGCTATTATACAATGGTTGCAACGTACTTTAAGACTTTTACAGCTAAATATTTTATTATAAAATTACAAAAAAATATCTATACATGATTAGTTAGTCTCGTACTACACGAATATGTGTTTTTGGTTTATTGCTTCACAATATTCACCTGCCAAAGTCTCCAATTTTGTTGTAGCACCTGTCAAAAAGTCACCCAATATGATAGGTTGATTATTGAAATTTTTTCGTGCATGTAAATAAACTATTTAAGCAGCTCTAGAATACAGAGCATACTTTTACAAGTATTTTTACATATCAACTTGAAGTAAATACAAGGGTACCTCATTAATTTAAATTTATAAAGATAATAAAATAGTATGTATAATGTTTTATAGTATTTTTTATATAATATCCAACGCATTATTAAATTATTTTCATGCGTCTGAAAACGTATAATGCAATTTAATGCATTGTGTTGTATAATGCTCCTGATAAGAATTTAAAAACATTACAACTTTAACGTATAGGTAGTAAATATGTTTGAAGTTTTCTATGAACGTTTTATAGATCTAGCCTTGGTAATAAAATATAAATTTGCTACGGCAAAATAATATTCACTGCAGGTACGCAAATTTAAATCACATGTACATACATGTTTCCTGCTTAATTATTTGTTTAACACAATTGTTCTTTCAGATAAAAACGAGTTTTTCTTGTGTTATAGTGTGCTAAAATTATTTTGATTGTATCGTTTATCAAGGCCGTGCACAGATATACACAGAACAGCAGTGTCGATATCCGTAGTTGTGTCCGTGGTTAGTACTTTCTAGTTTGTTGTTGAATAACGTAAATTTTATTGAATTTATAATATAGTTGACTCTTTGAGGAACATTAATTCATTTCATAAAAAATTTATTTTAATTTTATATTTAAAATGCACAATTTTTATCAAAATACATAATATTATCACACCAGCTGGAATCATGTACCAATGCATAACTTGCTTATGTTGGGTGTTTTTAAAGAATTGTGTAACACTGAGGAATTTTCTTTTACCTTTCGGTTCTTTAAATAAAATATAATTGTGTTTTAAATGTTAGCGCATTGTTTTCACGAGCATATCTTGTAAACTAACCGCCCGCCTATCAAGGAACTGCCCCTCCCTCCGCTCTACAACAGAAACCAAATTCAAACTGAATGAGAGAGACAGAATACAGTGCGCGACCTTGAGACAAGCGATGCAATAACGTTCTCGCGTGAGAGTTTGGAACCACGAATACCTTCTTTTTGAAGGAAGAGCCGTCGAGCGGGGAGGCTTGCTACTACCTCAGTTTTGGATCCGAAATTTGGCAGAATAAATCGTACCCACTCGCGACTTCCATACGTTATATATATATATATATATATATATATATATATATACATACACATATATAAGTGTGTGTATATAGACATACATACAATGTTATCGGCAAGCAGCCCTAAGCCGCTGAGGTATGAACTTGACAATGACAATGTCATGGTTATCATTTTTAATAGTGGCTTCATGTCTGTCATCTTGAAAATCCGTAATTTCTGTCGGAAAAATATTGGTAACAAATTTAAAAATTTATAAAAAATTATATAATAAAAATTTAATGAAAAGAGCATTCCGCCATTTTGAAAATGTTATGTCACGTCCGCCATTTTAAAATCCCGAAATCCTTATCGGAGAACATTGGGAAAATTGTATTATTTATAAAAACATATAAAAAATTTAATAAAAAGATCTTACTCATTTAAAAATTTTACATCACGACCACGATCTTGAAAATTGATTGATTACACAACATGTAAAGATTCTAACATATTGGTCGATCATCTAAGACTGCTGCTGGCTTTGCTTAAGGGCTCAGCTTACCCGGACACACACACGGTGTGCAGAGCTTCAGGAAAAATAACGCGATTTTAAAACTACTCAACATATCCGAGTGGGGTCTGCTCACGAAAAGTATTTAAGAGTTCGCTGAGGGCCGAAAAGTACTTTTGATTTCGGATTTAATTTTTAAATTGTATTTTTTCAAGAGTTAAAATGGCCAAAAGTTATGTTTTCAGAGTAATTTTTGGGCGTAAAACGAGTATAGATTCTTCCATTAAGGGACTTGCATTACACCTTTATCTTCGTTTCTCGGCCTTATAATGTTACGGTCACCGCTCAAATTTCATAGTTATCCTGTGACGACGAGACGAATGCGCGCCATTTCAGAGCCTTGCGCTTAGAGGCGACACCGCGCCAGAAATACCAGCGAGCGTCGCGCTTATCATCCCGCCTCACTAACACACATACACCTCTGACGAGGCGGGCCCCTAGGGGCAGGGGCCCGCCTCGTCAGAGGTGTATGTGTGTTAGTGAGGCGGGATGATAAGCGCGACGCTCGCTGGTATTTCTGGCGCGGTGTCGCCTCTAAGCGCAAGGCTCTGAAATGGCGCGCATTCGTCTCGTCGTCACAGGATAACTGTGAAATTTGAGCGGTGACCGTAACATTATATGGCGGAGAAATGAAGATAAAGGTGTTATGCAAGCCCCTTAAGTGCTTTCAAGAATCTGTATTGATTGTTTTATGCCTAAAAATTACTCTGAAAACACGCGTTTTAGGCATTTTAACGCTTCTAAAAATACAGTTTAAAAACATGATCAAAAATTTTAAAAGTACTTTTCGGGCCTCAGCGAACTCTTAAATGCTTTTCGTAAACATACCCCACTCGGATATCTTGAGTAGTTTTGAAATCGCGTTGTTTTTCCTGAAGCTCTGCACACCGTATGTGTGCCCAGGTAGGCGGGCCCCTTAAGGCAGGAAACTATTCGCACATCAACGAAGTAGCCTCCATACTCAAAGAACTGAGGGAAGCTGGCTACTTATCTTAATAACTTGTTTTATTTCTCGAAATATGATTTCTAGCTAAGATTGAGTTCTCGTAACACAACGTCTAACTTAGTTTGAGCAATTGGAGCACTGGAGCAGTTGGTGCACTTGAAGCACTTGGAGCAGTTGCAGCATTTGGAGAGTTGGAGACTTGTAACCGTTCGTGTTTTACACCAATCGCTGCGTGTATTTATGTGATGTTCAGACAACAGGGCCCTCAGTCTTCTGACCGCGGTGTAGTGCGGATCGACTCTCTTCAGTACGGTTTCCTAAGATTTAATTGGTGTTCGAATGTCGACCTTGATGTACAATTTAACATCAGCAGTGCATAACCTGGTGGCAGCGACGGCGACGGTTGCGGAGACCTTATGGCAGCGACGCCGAAGGTGTCTGTGATAACAGCTGCAGATGAGAAATAGCAGGCGTTTTTCCATAGGTGGAAGTTTCGCCAGCAACATCGGAGACTTAAATGAATAGTAGGTCATTCATCGCTCCAGTGCAAATACCGTGGTATGTCAATCACTACCACTTTAAAAGCTCGCAGGCATGAAAGAAGTGAATGCCGAATAATGCATAAAGAATACTGTTTCAATGCATCAAATATATTAATTTAATTTCACTACTAGATAGTCTAAATCTTCATTATGAAAATATCAGCGGTTCAGTTAAGTGCAAGCAAGAACCTGTTTATGGGTTTGACTTGCATGTTATGCTTGTCACTGAGAGTATATAAGTGAGGATTGGCGATGTGACTCTCAGTCCACCTCTGGCTGTGGTGCAGTGCGGATCGTATTTTTCGACTGGTCTGCAGACTCCGATGACAACGTTGCTGATAGTTCCAAAGATTCCGGTCGCGACGACGACGCAGATACTGTTGGCAATTACGTCAACACTTCCACATACTGTTCCAGATCTTGGAGACTTCCATGGTTGAAGTTTCTCCAGTGGTGCCAGCAACCCAAGAAATTTTAACGCGTGTAGTGCCTTCAGCAGTAGGACAGTGGGTGTCAACAGCGCCATTGACATCCATCACCTGTGTGTACGGTGACTACATCAAAACTTGAAAATTCGTGATTACGTAATACACGAATGTAATAACAGCTCTAAACGCATTAAATATAAGTGCAATGGATGTAACATACCTGCCAACTTTTACGGATTGTCCGTAAGTTTTACGGATTCTAATACTATTTTACGGTTTTACGGACGTCTTTAATATCTTACGGATTTATTTTTGCGTGGTGGTTTATTACCGTTCACTGTACCGGCCATGTATACCTGCCAACTTTTACTGTACCGGCCATGTTACCGACGCACCGATGTAAGGCGGAATGAAAACAATACAAGAGATAGTTAGTTATTTGCAAATGGTTTGGACTGGACGGTCTACAGTCGTTTTCCACTTACCGCAACGAAAAGTGCTTCCTTAAACGGAGGAACGGACCACAATTGTGACGTCAGCCCTACCCCCTTGGTCTGTTCCTTATTCCTTATATTATCTTCAAAATGGCTTACTATTGTTCGTAGTTGCAATGTAGTGCTGCGCAACAGTTTTTTTTTTTCGTGTGTATTTACGTGGTGGGAACCATGAG
Organism: Bacillus rossius redtenbacheri; assembly: GCF_032445375.1. NCBI lineage: Eukaryota > Metazoa > Arthropoda > Insecta > Phasmatodea > Bacillidae > Bacillus > Bacillus rossius. Next base: position 72,291,801 of record NC_086331.1, read on the forward strand.
TAAGCTAGCCAACAAGAAATATATTCAGGCTTACCGTGCTGCGTATAACAACGAATTCCCATGTATTCTGAAATCGCAAAAAGGAGAAACTTTTGTGTTTTGCACAGTGTGCCGATGTGATTTTAGTATTGCTCATGGAGGTAGGTCCGACATAACTACACACGTTAAGTGTCCTAAGCGTAGAAAAAACGTGCTTTCTGAGGAAGAAAATAAGAAGATTGATAGATTTTTCACCAGTACTGCACACACGGGGTTCGAAATGACGAAAGCAGAATGTCTCTTTGTTTCGTTTTTGAATGAAAATAATATTTCATTAAACGCAGCAGACCACGCTGGTGCATTATTTAGAAAGGTGTTCCCGGACTCTGAAATAGCAAACGACTAAATGAGTTTGAAATTGCACAGTTCTCCTCTGTTAAGTTTTTTGTGCAAAAGTTTCCATTTATCCTTCCTCTGAAGGACAATGAAACAATAGATTCAGCCATGGATGAAGTCCAGCAACAATTTGTGGCACTTCAAGTTGATGACATTTCATCTCTTCTAGAAAAAGAAGGCACTGTTGATGTCAAGTGGGCTGAATAATCAAGAGTTTGTGGAGTAGATGGCTTCCTGAAGTAGAACAGACTGTCAAAGATAATGCTATCAATTCTGTCAATTCCCCACAGTAATTTAGAATGTGAGCGCATTTTCAGTATGGTCAAAAAAAATACCCAATTTAGGTCCTCCATGTCATCTGAAACTTTGCAGTCTATTTCTGTGTTGAAATCAAGGAATCGTGTTTGTTATGAACAAAGGCTTACCTCAGATTTATTAGGTAAAGCAAAGAAGGCAACTGCTGAACATTCAAAGTCTTAAAATTGCATCAAGGATGATAATCAGGAGATGACTGAAATATGTAACAAACATGTGATATAGCAAGGTATGTCTTTAAGTAATCTTGTTTAGTGAATACTATTGCTTTTGTTTTATACTTGATCATTTTGCTTTTCATATGCATGCTGTGTAAATTGACACATTCTGGATAGGTTAAGTTTCCCAGTACATTTACAATATTGAGTCTATGAGGTTTTCATTCTAGGCCATCGATATGCCCTTCATGTCATTAGTAAATTAGCAGAAACCAAATGGAATATAAAAATAGAAAATAATTGCACATAAAGCATGTAAATAATTGCCGCATTTGATTTACGATACATTTTCTCAATTTAAAAGTTTTCTTGATGACCAAACTAAAAAGTTGGCAGGTATGGATGTAGCAAATTTGTAAACAATGTAAGGTTAAAAAGATACATCAGGAATTGTGACACACACACACACACACACACACACACACATAAAACATGCAAGACATAATGGAATATAGCACTGTCTTTCAGTGAAACTGAGAACTCTATGCTGTGTGAAAATTGTGGTAATCGACTGTCATGTGGAAATCAGCATTTTTTGAGGGCTAAAATGGGTAATTTTGTCTCAAAGCGGGAATTTTCCCTTTGAAATTGTGACATTTTTATTTTTCTGATTTCTCGAGTTTTTTGTCGGAATTTTTCTCCTAAAATCTGGAAATTTAGGCTATCTTTTGACCAATTGTGAGTCTTTATTGACAAAATTTTGCAAGTTTTGATGTAAAGGTCAAAGGTTATGGTCAACCATTGGCGGCCGTGACGTCATAATCCAAGATGGTGGACACTGATACACCTTACCTAGAACCCAGGAGCAGAGCCCTAAAGTATACTGCTCTGGTCCAGGGACGAAACTAGGAGGGGGGGGGGGGGGGTTGCAGACGGGGCTTGCGGCCCGGGTGCCGCATTTGGAGGGGCGCTGAACTGGCAGAGTAATTTATACTACATATATTTACTTCAATATCGTAGCGTTAGAACAAAAAAGTCGAGGGCAGTTTAACGGAATTATTCATATTGGAAGATATATAATATATAAGCTAATAATAATGATATTATTCGCGTACATTCTAACTTGCGATGGTACAGTGGTAACTGGTAGGTACATACCACTGAATTTTGGTAGGTAATAATAATAATACCGTCTAGATTGTACTTCTGGCAACTCTGCCGTGGCCCTGTGGAAACCACGGAGGGAAATCCCCACCCGACCTTGGAAAGTCGTGACATTTCTCACCCCCACCGTCCCTCCCAGGCCAGGTCAGGCATCGGGTGTCTGAAATAGCTTCAGTTGATCACAACCACAACCCAGTAGGATCATTCGCCCGGGAGTATCTTTTCATGTGTGTAGCATTTCTGTTCTCTCAGTTACGTCACTTTTGCTATTTGTGAATACACAATTTCGTAAACTGTTTCAATTGTGTTTTGACAATCGTGTTTGACAATCGTGTTTAATCTCAAAACATGTCAAAAAAAATCGTCTGGTGCAGAATTCAAAAGAAGAGCTAAAGAACGAGAAAAAGAAGCTCGCCAGTCTTCGTCCTTTTTATCATCTTGGCTTAATGTCAAAGACGTTAATGAAGAAGGTACGTTATTAACTTACTTGAAAAAAATAAGGTACCTAACAATATATTTTTTTTAAATGTTACTTTCTTTTATTTTTTTGTAATAGAAAAGTATTGCATTCGAACTTAAATAGGGCCACCGTTAGATGTAATACATAATTTTGAACAACATTTTTTTTTTTTTTTTAGTCCGTACGCAAACAAAGGACATTAGTACTTTGCTGCGCATGTCTGTCTATCTACCTGTTTGCCGGTAATATATGTTTAATTCAACGCTTTGAAAAGCAAAATTATGTATGATTAAACTTGATATTTATGTGTATACAATTATTGTACTATTTTGTAAGTTTTTGGGTAATTAATAATAATAACATCCTTGGAAAAGCGGTAATTAAAATATTTTCTAATCATATTTTTTTATATGAATGATTTAGCAGACTGCATTTTGAGAGAGCAAGGTTCACTATAAAAACTCAAAAATACTGGATGGATTAGCAATAATATTAAGATACCAGTTCGGTAGCCAGGATATAAAAATATTTTTATGGAAATTGGATCAAATAGACCTTTCAAATAAAAATTATAAAAACAATCCCTTTCGGCACAGCCTACAGGCGTATGTAGATTTCGAAGTAATACATATTTACTCTGGAAGTATTTTGAAGACTCCTATAAACAGGGTGTCTACCGACCCTGGAAAACCTGGAAAAATCAGGGAATATTGTAATCAGGGAAAAATCAGGGAATTTTTGTTTGGCAGGTTGTAGTTGGCAATACGTTTTTTTGTTTATTGATCAGCTTGCATTGACGTAGCATCAAGTGTATCCCCTCCCATTTTTATTTTTGAATGGCAAATATCAAACAGTTCCCACGTCTATTTTCTTTTATTTACCATCGGATTCGGAAGTGGCGTCAAATCACGTGATACAAACTGGCACAAGCTGGTCTGTTATCCTGCTGACGTGACGTGCTGCAGCATGTGCTTCCCACATTCAGATTATACCGACAGGTGCTTTTCATTTTAAGTATTTATGGATGCTCTCAACGTAAACTGGGCATTTTTGTTAGCTTTGAAAATACGTATTACAGACACTTTTGGTTAAGATTCGCCATCATTGCTAGAAATTGGTTGCTGTGGGCTTCATACGGTCCATGGTGTTTTCAAAACTGGAATTTCTGCTACACAATGGGACGTAGTTAGTTTTTTGAGGCACAGTTACTATTTGTTTAAGCATGTACCTGCAAGAAGGGCAGATTACATTATAATAACTGGATCAGAGATTTTTCCCAAGAAATTTTGTGCAATCAGATGAATACTGCAGTTGCTGAGCATGCCATGAAAAAGTTACCCCACCTGAAGAAATTTGTTAGTGAAGTTTCTATTTCATCTGTCTCTTTCAGTGTAATGAAAAGTGCTCTTGAAGATAATCTAGAAGTAAAATTGACATTCTTCCACTCTTTGGCATCAGAGCTGGCATCAGAGCTGGAATTGTTTCTTACAATGTTCCAAAGTGAAGCACCCATTGCACCTTTTCTCTTTGATTCACTGGTAGACATTTTATTAGCTTTGGCAAGAAAGTTTGTGAAAGCAGAGGTACTGAATTGCTTTAAGGGGAAACGCAATGTATTTCGATTGGATGTAGATAACCAGGAAAATCTATTGACTGCTAACAATATCAAGTTGGGTTATGCAGTATTCTGTATGCCATACCATCAAGAAAGAGAAAGTACCAGAAAAGTCTGTCCTGTTACTGGAAAATGATGTTAGGACTTGTCCAAAGGTTATGGTAAAAAAAACTTCAAGACAAAAGTCCCCTGAAGTATAAACCTACCAAGGGAATTTCCTGCTTATGTCCGTCTGTGGCTTTAAATTCGGGTGTGAGGAAACAGCGTTTGAAGTACAGTTTAGAATGTTGTCTTCAAAACAGGTGGCTATCAGGACAAGAAGCTGATAACATTGAGCAATCATATGAGTTGGTATGTTTCTCGCAAGATTCTGAAGCACTGTTCTCGTCTTTTTCTCGAGAAGACGGGCGCCTTGATCACTTGTGGATGCTCATTCTTAAGGCACATGCAATAGCTGCCAAAACAGGCCTACTAAAGTTTGTGAGGATGATGTTGGTACTTTCCCATGGAAATGCATAATTTGATAGATGATTTTCAGTGAATTCTAATCTGCTAACTGAAAACTTGCAGGAAGAAACACTGATTGCACAAAGACAAGTGTATGACTTTGTTCAACGTTCTGGTGGTGTAAAGCATGTTGATATCACCAAGTCCATGTTACAGTATGTAAGAAATGCTAGTTGTAGGCGTAAGGAAGCCTTGCAAACAAAACAAAAAGAAAAGGAAGCTACAGACAAGAAGGCAGAAAAAAAAAGAGTTGAAGAGGAGATCAAGGCATTGCAGTTGAAGAAGGCTCGAGTGTTGGATTTGACTCGGTCTGAAGCAAATGCAATAGACACAAAAGTTGATTCACTGCAAAATTGATGGGAGATTCCTTTTACTAATGTTTTTGCAAAAGTAAGTGTGTGAAATATTTGTAGCAGCATGTTTTCTTTGTCATCAAATGAGTCACTTTGGCCTCAATTGGAAGAAGGTAATTTTTTTTACTTATTTAGGTGAGTTGAAATACTTTGAAACCTGTGAATGTACTGTTTGCAGTTTTTTTTTTCAGTTTCGTGGAATGTCGTAATTGTGTTACAGAAAACCTGGAAAAATTTCGTTTTATACCTGGAAAACCTGGAAAAATCAGGGAATTTCATTTACTAGATCTGGTAGACACCCTGTATAAACTTCCGGGACATTTTAATTACTTAATGTACTTAAATTATTTATGTTCTCCAATATTACAAAATGATCGATTGAATATTTGTTCATTTATAACTCAATGTATCCAGCATTAAAGAGCATAGAATGACTTTCATATTATGTGTCAGCTAAGGTAAGTAATTATTTAATTTTTTTTGACCTTCTAACACTTTTTTTTTTTCATTCCTTGCACTAAAAATGTGGTCATATAAAATTTTTCTTTGCACCAAGGATTATGATAATATTAAGACGGTTTAAAATAAATTCGAACAAATTTGATAGGCCTACTTACTAAGGATGTTTTGAATTATTTAAAATTTCAAAACCTGTGTATGCGGTAGTAATTCGTTTAATCAAAAATTGTTTCAGCCAAAGTTTTCGATGAAGTTAAGAATTTATAAATACATTATTACGGATTCGATAGTATATAGGTATATTTAAAAAAATATGCCTCTTTTTTAATTTCAAACCATGTTACTTGCAGTAATACTTAATCAGATAAAAAATTATTTTAATAATAGTTTTAGACAATATTTAGAAATTAAAAAAACAGGAATGGATTTGTAGTGACATTGTTGAAAAAAATTATTTATTTTCTTACTCCAACCCCAAGTTTTATCAACTACTTGCAATAATGGTTTGAATCATCAAAACAATTTTAATACAAATGTTTTAGATAAAAATTATGATTTTCAAACAATTTGTACCGATTTAATAGTGTGCCTACTAAGGGAGTAATGATTTTTTTTGTCTTTCGACCCCTGTTATTTTCTGCCCCTTGCAGTAATGGCTGGGCATATAAAAAATAAATTTAGACGAAGCTTGTAGAAATATGTTTAGTTTTTACAATAAAATGTAATGAATTTAATAGTGTTAATGGTACGAATATATATATTTTTTTAATTTCACCCCTATTTTTTCAACCCTTTGCAGCAATGATTAATCTTATAAAAATTGTTTCAGACCAAGAGTTTAGGATTTACCAGCTCAATTTAGAATTTCAAAATAGTATAGCAATATCTTACACAGAAATCACATATATAGACTTACTCATTGATCAAACAAGTCTAATTACTTTGGTTTGGTTTTGTAGGTGGTAGCAGTAGCAGTTAGGATCCTGAAGAACATTCAATTCAAGAGGTATGTGTAACTGGAACAGAGAGTGAGCGGGCATGAAGCCATCAAGAAGAACTTCAAATTCCAGTAACACAAGTCATCAATGAAGATGAGTTCCAACCATGCACTTTATCTGAGCAGCATTTTACGACTACTGTTGGAACATCAAAGGCATTTTTTTTTTCGGATTCTACAGTTCCGACAAAGGACCTCGTCCAGGGTGAGCCTGCTATTCATTTTGATTTCAGAGACCCCGGAAAGTGGCCTGCAGCCTTTTCGGATACAGAAAGATGCTTTATAGTATCAGGATTATTGAACGAGGGGAAGGTAGAGCCTGATCTAAGTAACACCTCAAGAGATGGAAGAAATTTAACCAAAGACTGGTTCACCAAAAGATTGGCTGGTGGACTAAAGGTACGCCGAACATGGCTAACATAAAGTCAATCAAAAAATGCCTTGTATTGTGTACCATGCAAACTTTTTTCCTACATGTTCTCTGAACAAAAAGTATCTGTTTTGGCCAAGGAGGAAGGTTTCACTCAGTGGAAAAAGTTGAGTGAAAGGATTCCTGAGCATGAAAATTCATTTAACCACAAAAAGTGTTTTTGCTCGTGGAAAACATTGGAATTATCCTTAAATAATAATTGATAAAGAGCTGCAGGATCAAATAGCACAGAAGGAAACACACTGGAGAGGTGTTTTGTATGTAATAATTGATGTTATTATACATTTAGCAAAACAAGGTAGTCCATTAAGAGGTTCTGATGAATCCCTAGACTTTGGTGACCCTAGATATGTCAAGTTTTTAAACACAATAGAGCTGGTATCTCATTATCATCCCCAACTGAGAGAGCACATTCTCCGCCATAAAAAGAGCCAGGTCAGCTACTTTTCTCCTTATATACAAAATGAATTTTTAGAAATTATCTCTGGAAAAATAAGAGAACATATATAGTTAATGACATCAAAGCTACTAAATACTTTTCCATTATGTTTGACTGCACGCCCGATCCAAGCCATTTTGAACATATGTCTGAAGTTCTTCGTTACGTGAAGATGACCGAAAATGGCCCCGAGATAGTGGAAAGTTTTCTTGATTTCATAATAATAAAAAAACTGGATTGGCTCTTTCAGAAAAGATTTTAGAAAATCTCAGAAATAATAGATTAGATATTAAGAACTGCAGAGGGCAGTCATATGATAATGGGTCAAACATGGCTGGTGTGTACAAAGGAGTTCATTCTCGAATCAAAGAATTAAATAGTTTGGTATATTTCGTGCCATGTGCAGCACATTCGCTAAATTTAGTTGGGGCGAAGTTTACCACCAGAGGCAGAGTCCTACTTTGGCCAACTTAATTGTCTCTACAATTTCTTTGCTTCCTCCACCAATAGATGGGAGGTTCGAGTGCAACATGTTCCCTTATCTCTCAAACTGCAAAGCAATACCAGATGGTCGACTAAGAGAGAAGCTGTAGCTGTAATATATAATCATCTAGACAAGATTATAGATGCTTTGAATTATCTCGTGACCAGCCCAATAACAACAGCTGAAACAAAAACAGAAGCAACTTCTTTTCTAAGAAATGTCAGAAAGTTTGAATGCATTGTCTTCTCCTGTTTTTGGTATAGCCGTATTGATATCGTCAACAAATTATAACAAAGAGATGACATGACTATCGATCTATCAGCAAAACATATTAACCGTCTGATATCAGAATTAGGATCAGAAAGGTTAACAAACACAATCAAGTTCCACAAACGCAATCAGAGAAGCGAAAGAAATAGCAGAAAAGCTTAACCTAGATCCTCATTTCAAAAAAGTAAGGGGAAGAAAGAAAAAGCGGATGGTTGATGAAAAGGGTGAAGATGAAAGCTATGAATTCACAGAAGAAAAAAAGTTCAGACTGTTGATTATACAAATAATGGATCGGATTCTGAGTGAACTGCGACAAAGGTTTCAAGCTATTCAAAACATGAATAGTTTATTTGGTTTCCTCAATGGAGCTCTGTTTAAAAACACTAAATGGAGAAGAATTGAAGAAACAGGCACTTGATTTAGCTACCACATATAAAGAAGACTTAAACAGGGACGAGCTGGCGATATAAGTTGAAGGTTTTAAGTATCATGCCTTAATTTAAGCCCTAATATGAAAACAGCTTCACCAGCAGATCTTCTGCCATTAATATATAAGAATGGGCTTGAAGACGCATACCCCAACATAACGACAGCATTGAGAATTTTTTGCACAATACCAGTCTCAACCGCCTCTAATGAAGGAGTTTTAGCAAACTAAAAATCATAAAGTCACCTTAGAAATTTAAGAGGTCAGCAACGACTAACCAACCTGAGCATCATATCAATAGAGCACAAGTTAGTTTCAAAGCTGTCTTTTGAGGGCATTGTAAAAACATTTGCAGCCAAAAGAGCCCGTAAAGTTAAGTTTTAGTGTATTAAGCTTTCTGTGTATGAATTTTTTTTTTTTTTTCACAATTAGCCAGTAGATTAAGATATTGTGTAAAATGTATAATTATGATTCTCAAGATAACTTGAGTGAATTCTTTTATTCATAATATTAATTCTATTTATCATAATCAAATATCCTGTTCATTTTGTCGATTCAGTCCACACATATTGTTCTGTCATTTGATGATAAACTTTTCATTTCATTTGCAGCATTTATATAAATATTGTGAATGTATATATCAAACATGCTACTCTTAGATTACATGTCAATTAAGTAGCTTAGACATAAGTGGGTATTTTATCTTGTAGTAAAAATTAAATTGATGTAAATAAATACATTTGTTTGTTATCTAATTAATAAAACATATTTGGAATTGTGGAATTCATATGTAGTGGTAATATGATGACGTGTTGTCGGTAATTTTTTCTTTGTTGGTTTGGGGAAAAATTAAAGGGGGGGGGGGGGGCGCCAAGATGAGATGTTGCCCCGGGTGGAAAAATGTCTAGTTACGTCCCTGCTCTGGTCTCCTGCTTTTTGTGCCTGTCTGCTTTTTACATGGTGAAACCGGAGGTGGTCTTAGCTAACCCGATGAATCCTTCGAAAACGAGTAAACTGCGGAGTTTTGTTTCCAAACGGACATAAAAAATTTTACTCTAATCAAATTAAGGATAAGTAGGAACCAAAATATGCAATGTTGATTTCTACAGATTTTAGGTAAAACTGTTTTTTTATCATTTGTCTTTAGATATTTGTATTTTTAAAGCATAGAATACTATTTATTTGAATACCTGAAGATAACAGTGAGTGACTGCTGTTCATAGTTTCCCCTGTGGAGTCATAGAATTTAGTAATGCATTCATTTTCGAGAATGACTACAGCTTTAATACCTTCAATTGTATGTATTGTGCTTGTAGATCTCTTAATGTGTGATTTCTGCCTTAAAGAAGGCATGTTTTCAATATTTAATGGCACATATTGTTACGACATAAAACACTGTTGAAGCAAACATGGATCGTCCGGTTCCTATTTAGCCACCGTAAGGATCGGTCTCATACTCCATCTTGTTTTGTTTTTTTCATCGTTAGTTTTATTTAAGGGCTAATTCTAAAATTTGTACTCAATACCTCCATTACATTTGTTGTTCAACCCATAGGCGTGCCTACAGGGGGGGCCAGGTGGGCCATGGCCCCCCCTAATGTAATCACTCAGATCGGCATTTTCTCTAATGCGTTCGTTAATATTCGTATATTCCTGGCACTGTGACACTCAAACTGTGCAAGTATTACAAGATAAATAAAAATGCTTGCCGGTTTGTTTACCTTACAATTGCTTGGATATCATTATTATTCTGTTCATTGGAAAACAACTTTAAATAATGATAGATAGATCCAAGCTGATGAGAGAAAGTTACCTTGACTTTTTTGCATGTTCGTAACCTTAACTTTGGGTTAACTTGAACGTAATTAAATACAGTAGAATGTTTCTAAAAATTTCTTTTTGTAATCAAAACTGTACTCAATTTGTTGCGTCTATTAAATTTAGTAATTGATTGAAAAAAAGAGGATGCTTTGCAAGTTTTTAATATTTGTGTTTGTGATTGTAATCAGAACTTTGAGATAACGTTTGCGTTATCGTAATTTCGTAGAATTTATTACCATGTAAATGAAAATCTTTTGCAGGTTTGTTAAAATGTTTGTTTTTAATAAGAACTTTATGTTAATCTGAACATAATTAAGTAGAATGTATTACCATGCAAATAAGAATATTTTGCAGGTTTGTTAAAATTTGTGTTGGTAATCAGTGCTTTGAGTTATCTTGAAAATACTTGAGTACAATATATCACCACATAAATCAAAATTTTTTTAATGTTTTTAAAATTTCACGGATTGAACAATCATTCATTGACTCATTGTAAAACAAGGTCAGTTGAAAATTCAAGCTATTGTGGTTTAAAAACATGTACCTTTTGAGTGTCGTCTGTGTCATCTAGAATTTTGATTTAATTTTTTTACGATGATGTATGTATTTCAAAGCAAAAAAAAATTAAGAGGTTTGTTAAAGTTCTGTTGTCTGAATTGCTGTGTTTGCATTCACTAAAAAGAAGTTCATTTCAAGGTAGATCTGGACCAAGCTATTGGAAAATTCGAGGGGGGAAAATGTGTAAGTACCCTTTAAACATTGTCTATGGAAAAAAAAAAAACATATTTCCAAGATTGTTAAAATTATACGGATATAAATATTAACTAGTAAACATATCTCGTTGATACTGCACAAAAATATAAACAAGTCAATGAGCGAATGTATTTAGGCTATTTAATTCTAAATTCAGCTTCTGATTTAAAAATTTAGCAGGGCCCCCCCTAATGGAAATATCTGGGCACGCCTATGGTTCAACCACAAATATTTTCAACAAATATTCACGTAGTGTAGTATCATGGGTACAGAACGTCGCACAAGTGATGATAATTACGAAGACGTATACGAAAATAAAAATCAACATGGCGTTGAGACCGAGCCTTACAAGATTAAGTTTTCGAAAGGTCGCTAGGTATCAGTACCGCCCAAAGTTCGTGAAAAGAAAGTTAGTTCATTGTTCATGTGTTGGTAGAGGGGGAGATCGCAAAAAATAAGCGGCTGCGAAATCTGCTTGAGTGACGCCTCTGTCCCAAATGCCCTCTGTGGCTGAAAGAGTGAGTTGTGTTCCGAGGGAGGCTTGGTGCTTTCTGAGAAGTGTGAATGAGAACAAGAGAGAGAACTGTTGTGTCAGTGATTGAGTGCGGCTACTGTGCGAACAAACTGGGCTTGTGGACACTGGACACTGGACCGCGAATGTGAGTAATACCTCTTGGAGGTGGATGCGGGTTGAGAGTTTCATTCTGGCTGTAAAGTAAGGCGTAGTCTTCAGCTGTAAATATCCATTATTATATGCGTGATTAAAGTTATTTAAGTATATTATTATGTATTAAGTTATTGCTTGGCAAATAGCATTTACACCTTCCAAACATGAGTTAAAAATCACTAACTACAACTATGTACAAAATGGGCAACATGCAGATATTATGAAATTGGTTGAAATTAACAAAAAAATACTTTTTAAAATGTATTTGAAAGTAGTCTTGAATATTGGCCAGCGTTATTTCAACTTTTATAAAGGTATTAACGTGACCGTTATCACGTTATGACGAAACGCTCTCTCATTGGTTTGACGTCATAACTTGTGTGATGTGGCCTCCTCAGTGCGTCGTCGCAAACGTTATGCTGTTGTCTTGATGTTGTCTTGATCCTAAAAATAGGGATGATTTGTAGAACATAATTTTGTTTTAACTATTGTATTTTAAATAATTAACTTGCATAATACAGAAAATAATATGTTCACTACCTTGAGCACTGTAGTATTTATCAAATTACATGTTTAAATTGAACCACGCTGTAAACATTGAAAATCGGCTCTCTATTAACTTGGATTTGGTGACGTTATAGGACTTCAATCTTGGTTGTTTTAGCGCGAGCAATAGTAGTGTGAGGATGTTTCGCTTGCAGTAAAGTGATAATAAGTGAGGAAAAACTGATTGTGCAACTTTTTTTTTTTAAACAATGCTTTGGTAATATATTTTTTTGTAAACATACGACAGCTAGGGAGTTAACACCGCCAGATACACAACTTAGCCTGCACACCGGTTTTTAAATATGAAAGCAAAGGTAGATCAGTGGATAAAATCACACGTTTTTCTATACTTGAGCGCTATCGTTTGTGTGCGTGTGCCGTAAAAATGTTTGTACATTTAATTGTAGGTCTCGTAGATTACCTTAAAGCCGTGTCCTAGTTGGAGTAGCATCCATGTACTTGCGACCCCGCATGTTTTTTACTCTTGCCCATGTGGTGTACTAGATAAGTCCATAAATAATATTATACAGCTAAACAGGTTTTTAAATAGTTTAAAAAAAATACATTTATTTCCACAAAAAACAGTTCACTTTAAAATTGTACTTCTTTTACACACAATTACAAACACATAAATTTAAAGCACTCTTCTCAAGTTTCTACCTTTGTTACGTAAGTTACGATCGGTATGTGTGCACGTATTTCTTGAGAATTAGTTATAAACCTGTATAAAAATGTATTTTTTTCATTATATATGTTACTCGTGTTCATTTAGGCTTATATTACATGGTCAATATTTTGAGACCCACTTAACCTCTTTTAAAAATGGCGACGGAATACCTGGAAGCACGCGAGTAGTACACGAATTCGTTTTTTTTTTTTTTTCAAAACCTGCATACCTTGGATTATACGGGTTGATGCAATATTTCAAGGTTGGTATTAACAGAGGGACTACTTCAGATAAAACATTGTAGCTTCTGTCTAGTGCCAGCTCCCCTGCCGACGAACGTAGACGTCGAATGACGAATCCCTGGAGCCGATGGCGTTTCTTTGTGAGACAGATGTTGCTCGGAGGTTTCTTGATGCCTGGAGCAGACGAGGCGCACACTTCTCGCCTGCGCGGTTCGAAGGTGTTGCAAGCATTAATTTAGCCCGCGCAGCCTCGCAGAACGACGAACCAGGGCGGTTATTTGGCAACCTGCTTGCCATTAGCAGCACGCCTCCCTCGCAGCCAGAGAGACCCGCATGCCTCGACTGATGATAGGGCCGCGAGCATCCCGCTGTGATCAGGGAAAATAAACTATCTTATTGCTGGCTAAACGTTACAGCCATTGCTGCTGAAAACTATTTAAATAATACACCATGTCGTGGGCGTTACGCGCAGTGTCTGCAAGTTGGCGGATGCTGGTCTAAATGTTTTTCTCTCTCTCTCTTTCATTTTCTCTCTTTCCTTCTCCCCCCTCCCCCTCCTTTTCGGATTCTATGGCTCACACTCAGTAAGTAATTGTACAGTGTACCAAGGAACCAAAATTATATTAAGTATTTTTATTGTGTGTTTATTACATGTTCCAAAATCCAAGAAAGTGTTCCATGTGTTCATGTATAGATATTACCTAAAAAATGGTGGAATTAAAAATAGCAGAATTTTCTAGAACACAAAATGACAGGTTCATAATTTTTGCCAGGCTTAAGGTCATCCAAGATGGTGGTCGGTGTCAAAAATCAAGATTAAAGTCATTGCAACGAGATCATCCACAGTGGCGGCCGTGATTTCATGAAAGATGGCGGACCGATACCTCAGACTTAATCCTGTGCCAGAACCTACCAACCTTCATAACTATTCCAATAAATTCCTGAACATAGTAAAGTTCACTACAAATCAACACAAAATAGAAGCAAAATTAACTTTAAAATAATAATAAGACCCTTGAAAACTTCCCGGTTGTTCTTTAGACCAGCGGTTCCCAATTTGTTTTCGGCCAGGAAACCCCAACTCCATCAAAGAAAGTTATTTGACCATAATTGTGCCTGCTTTATATGACATTCGTCCTGACTCACGGAACACCTTTTGGGAACCGCTGCTTTAGACAATGATATAAATGATTAAAGTAAATCAATATTCTTGTGATGCCGATGGTTTAATAAGCTGATTTTTAAATAAACTATAGTATATAATAGCCGGTACTAGCGCTTGTTCATGGTTGCAGTGTGTGGTGTGATCAGTCACCTACCGATTTCTGACGTCACAGTTAGATACCATCTTGGTGTTAAAATTCCTTAAAAATTCGTAAAACATTTCCCTATTTCTAGAGAAAAATTCCCATTTCGAGGAAACGTTTCCCTTTTTTTTTCCTCATGAGTGGGGCAGTTTTCCTAAAACAAAAATCAGAGGTCATTGTGACCTTGACCTCAGCTATTATTTTCAGTTTTGTTATTTTGAATTATGACCTCACATCTATCATTTTGGATTCCACCATATTAGATTCTGTCATTTTAAAATTATGATGTCATGTCCGCCATCATGTGGTAGTGTTTGCTGCCAAAAGACCTCTTATGTCACAGCAGCCATCTAGGACGACCTTTACCATGACATTTGACCTTGGCACCGGTGGCCATCTTGAATTCCGCCATCTTAAATGCCGCCATTTTTATTGAGCGCCCCACTCATAAACTTTGCACTTTTCGTTACAGTGTCACCATGGTCTTGGCTCATGTTCGCCAATTGGAATTCTGATGTCACATCCGCCATCTTGAATTCTGACATCACATCTGCCATCTATAATTGTGACACATCATGTCCACCATCATGGATCTAACATCACAGCCACTTTTTTCAATTCTTGTCATGTCTTCCATCTTGTTTTCGTCTGCTGGAGGCCGCCATCTTGGACGATGTCATCGCCGCCATGTTTTTTTTTTCTGTTTTGATGGAGGCTGCCATCTTGAATACCACAATCTTGGTGTCTGCTGTTTGTTCCTAGAGAGCACGAGCACTTAAGGTCGATGTTCCATCACCTGCCAATTGTGTTGTGGTCCTTACTGCATTAAATTAAATTTTTTTTACAAAATACATTGGAAGCAAGGAGAGTCGAACCATGACAGCTTGGACCTCTTGGTCGGAAAACATTAACCTTTAACCGCATGGCCATCGAGACTGATAATTAAATAAACCATATAAAAAAGAACACATATTCGGACTTTATGTATTTTTTTTAATTTTAAGGAACAAATGCATCCCCTGTTCGAGACTGAGCCGCCATTTTTATTTTTTATTTTTCAGTACTCGCTACCAGCAGCACTAGTGTCATATAGTACACGCATCATCTGCTAGTGAGCACTGCTGTTATCTTGTTTTTAATACTTGTAACGATGAGTGCTAGTGTCTTCTAGAGGGTGCTGCCACCATATTGGTTTAATTTTTATCTGTTAGTGTGTCAATCACCATACTGTCGTGATATTCCCAATCTTCTTGGCCATCTTCGTCGCCATCTTGTAAATCTGTAATAATTTAGCTAGGATTTCGAATAAAATTCCAAAAATCATCAAAATATTAGCCCTTTTTTTTTACTCGTTCATTAAATCAATAGCCATCCTTGGTCCATACCTTGGTAGATGCGAAAAAGGGTCATTTTAGGTTTAAAATATACATTTTTAATAAAACATGTTAAAATCCTAAAAGTGGATTAAATTCCTCATCTACTAGCCTCCAGTATGCCGATGTTGACATATTGACTGCCATCTTAGAAGTACATTATATTTAACCTAGATATTTGGAAAAATTCTAAAAATCATTAAATAATAACCTTTGTTAATGTAGCGATTGATTCGATTTATTTCAATACTTGGTTCGATCCTTGCTCGATGAAAAAAAATATTTAAGGTAAAAAAGACTTATTTAATAAAACATGGATAACTTCCTTAAAGCTGCTCAAATTCCTCATTCGCCAGACACCATTAAGCTGATAATGACATTTTGACCACCATCTTGAAATTCTGTAATTACTAACCAAGAAATTCGGAATAATTCTAAATATAATCAGACAAATCACCTATTATTGTAGTGATCGACTTAAACGATGTCCATCCATGGTTCGTTTACTGGTTGATGCGAAAATGTAATTTATACTCTAAAATATTACATTTATCATCCTCTCTGCAAACTAGGATTCCTATCCCGGCAGCACCGCTTTGCGCTGTTGTAAGCATAAACCATTGTTCAAGGATTCTTGGTCCTGTAGTAAGCATAAAAAATGTTATTTGCATATTTTTCCTGTAATAGATTTTTTTTTCAAATATCTAACAAGTATAGACGAAGAAGGCTTCGTGGTTCGGAAACACTTGGGCTTTACGCCCGACATTGTACATGATTTGGTATAAATGTATGCAAAGTAGCGATAAAGACATCCTTTATAGGAGAAGTGAGCTGGATTTGCGAGACTTAGTTGGTTTTCTTCGTATGCTCTTGATTATTCCTGAAAACATTTTGTTGTATTTCTTTGTGTGTTTCTGGTAATTACTGGCAAGACTTCTCCGTGTGCTCATAGTTATTACAGGTAAGACTTCTGTTGATTTTCTCTGTTTGTTCCTGGTTATTCCTTACAAAATAATCTCTGCGTGTAATTTTTTTTTTCGTAATTAGACATGCTATTGTTTTCAGAGTTTCGTTTGATTGATAAATTCCTGTTACGGAATTAATACTAATAATATTTAAATCAGGCGGAATTCAAACAAAAAGAAAGATTCATTACTCATTCGATTACTATGCCTTGAGACAGTTAAAAACACTATCATGCAATATGAATTTCTTTCTTCTTGATGTATAGCGAAGTCTTCCTTCTCTGCGACCATGAGAGAGCATCCCGCATTCCACATAAAAATATGTAATATTTACCTCAACTTAACACGTGGTGACATCTGTTGGCAGTAATAGGATCTACATGCAACAAGTTTCTTGATGAAATAAATTAACTCTTGCTGACGAAATATTAAAAATACGATTTTCGTAATTCTAATTTAAAACTCTCAGATTGCATCTGGAATTAGTTGTATAAGTTAACGTGGATCCCGTTTCGAAGCCTGCAGCAGGAGGACTTGTAAAGCTGTACTCACAAGATAGACAAGCTAGAGGAAATGATGGAGTCACTCCTAAAGAAGTGTGTGCTGCTTGACGACATGAATTTTCCTTGCCTGGAAGTTATTATGTCCACAGCTCTCCTGATCTCTACAAAAAATTTCAATTGTAAGACCTTGATGGTTTAAGGAAGACTGAACGTAATGGAAGTATCATCACTAAGAAAAGTGAGAAAGCATTCAAGCCAAATTCCAAGTAGAACATTCGAACTTTCGTAAACTGATGGCCAGTTAGAAAGGAAGCTTGAAGACGATGAAGAAGCTTCGATGTCAAAGATTTCGAAGTCTTAAAGTAATCCAGGTTATGATGAAAATGTGTTTGTCGTCGTCAATGATACTGATAGTTACGATGATGGCGATAGTGACTTTGAGGCTGACAACAAAACGGAAAACAGTAGATGTTTAAAGAATATTGATAATACCTACACTTGTAAGAAAGGTTATATCAGCATAAGATATTGATTACACATCATGTAAAGATCCTAAAATTTTGGTTGATCATCTGAGACTGCTGCTGGCATTGATTAGTAGTGTTACAGCCCTTGTGTAGTTAAATAAAAACTGTATATAAATTTATTTATCAAAGTTCTGGACGCTGCCTTATATGTGCTGCACAGTAACAACTGTATAATCAGAGGACACAAGGGAGAAATTTTAAATTTAATTAGCTCTCACAATAGGAACTGGGAAGGTGGATCGTATTCGAAGTGAAAAACAAAATCTGGTTTGCTTATCTTCTTCCTGTTTTATTGTAATTAAGATTTGTTATATTTTCTTTGGATATTTATTGAAATTACAAAATTTCCCTTGGCAAAATTAATTTTAAGGAGGGCACGGGCCGTTATCAAATATTAATTAAAACTATCTGATACATTTTACAAATTTTAACAATCCTTTTTTCACCAAATTAAATTTAACATAATAAATTTAATTGATTTAAGTCATTAGTTCTGATCGGTGCTGGAGTATATATTCACAATATTCCCCAGAGGACTGTTCACTGGCTGAGGATTACTATGAGATGCTGGCATTCTTCAATTTCCGAGGGACCGGTGTGAATTTTGTAGATTAAATTTTGAAAAGTCTTGAACTAATTCTTGAACTGGGACTTGAAAAACTCTTGAACTGGCTCTTGCACCCCACTGGAACCAAAAAAGAGGTCCAGTGGTCAATAATCCAAATAAATAGAAAAGTTAGGGCAAAAGATTAAATTGTGAGGAAAATATAGCCAAATTGATGTTGAATTTTCCACTTACCAGTCTGGGGTTGGAGTGAAGTGTGTCACTCCCTCAGGAGAGGCGGCGCGAGTGGTCGCGGTGAACCGTCACGAGACATCGTTAGCACTAGCTACTCGGCTGAACTAAAGCGATTAGCCATCTAGATGAATGAAAACATAAGGGAAAACACCCGAACTTAAGAGAATACATCTCTTAAATTAGTTGCAGCCGAAAATGTTAGAGTCGCGGGCGATGAGCTCCGGCGCTAGATGTAATCGCGGTGACTGCAGAAGGACGAATCTCCCTATCTCCCAGGTGACATGTGGTTAAATTTGGGGTGAGAGGCCCGGAGTCCTAGGGAGTGGGAGAAATGGCTTCTGATTGGTTGTAATAATCCCGCGGAGTACTTGCCCCGCCCACCAAGAAAAATATACGAAGAGGGCTAATTGCCTAACTTAAAGGGGTCTCAGAGGTGCAAAGCAGAGCGCTCTGTCGGGGACAACCGGAACTGACTCGGTGTTGGTACGCCAGAGTCCCGCAAGAGGCAGCTGAGGTTCGCGCTGCCTGTCAGAAGTCGGACACAGTTTCTGGTCGGGTTCGTGACTTGAGGCGGGGAGAAAAGTGAGGCGAATTTCTAGCATAGGCGAAATTACATCTGGATGTATGTTGAAGCATTGGGAAAGTGTTGCGGGATTCTCGTAGGAAAGATTTGATCAGTATGCACAAAGGTCTAACAAAGTTTATGTTGGAGAATTTAGGTGAAAAATAAATTTGTGCCAAATACTTCAAATTTACAGCACAGAGGAGGAAACTATTTGCACATCAATGCCTCTATGCTCAAAGGTCTGAGGGAAACTGGCCACATACATTAAAAATATTTATATGTTAATTGAACATATTTATAGGTGACAAACGTATGTCCTCTGTGTGTCTTATATCGAATGTATGTCCAATTGTGATGTCCTTTTTGTCGAATGTGTGTTCTATGTGTGTTTTTTAGACGAATGTGTGTCCAATTGGGTGTCCTGTATGTCAAATTTGTATCCAATGTGTGTCATTTTTGTTGAATGTTCATCAAGAAGTCAGTGCTGAGGACCGATGACTTTATGATCGAGTACCTCTTGGTGCTATTGTAAGTGTAAAGCATTTTTCAAGGATTCTTGTTCCTATGGTAAGCATAAAAATGCTTAGTTAATTACATATTTTCTTTTAATATATTATATATATACTGTAGTTCTGACAGTTTAGAAACTTTTTTAACTTTTCTGCTAGAAATATATTTCATAGTTTTTTTTTTGTTTTTTTGTTTTTTTTTTTCAAATATCTAACAAGTATCCTTGAAGGAGGCTTCGTGGTTCGGATATACTTGGCCTATATGCCCTGCATTGTACATGACCTGGTCGAAATGTATGCCCAGTATCGAAAAAGACCTCCTTGGAAGGAAAAGTGATATCGATTAACATATTTATTCTGCCAGGGCAGGTGCCCTTGTTTGCCGTGATATGATTAATTTAATAAATATTTTAGAGCATAAATTACATTTTCGCATCGACCAGGAATCAAACCATGAACTGAAATCGTTTTAGTCGATCACTACATCAATAGGTGATGTCTGATTATTTTTAGAATTCCTTTTCCTAATCTCTGTTAATAAATACAAAATATCAAGAGGGTGGTTGTTATGTCATTATTGGCTTTCTGATGGCTGGTGGATAAGTAATTTTAACAGCTTTAAAGGTTTTAACAGCTTTTTTTTTTATCAAAAAAGTGTTTTTTCCTCGAATAAACTTTTTTTTTTGA
Organism: Bacillus rossius redtenbacheri; assembly: GCF_032445375.1. Classification (NCBI taxonomy): domain Eukaryota; kingdom Metazoa; phylum Arthropoda; class Insecta; order Phasmatodea; family Bacillidae; genus Bacillus; species Bacillus rossius. The sequence continues at coordinate 72,312,185 of NC_086331.1, forward strand.
TCGAGCAATGATCATACCAAGTACTGAAATAATAAAATCAATCATTACATTTATAAAGGTTTCCTTTAATGATTTTTAGATTTTTTTACAAATTTTTATGTTACATATTACGATTTTCCAAGATGGAGGTCAAGATGTAATCATCGGCTTACTGGAGGCTTGTAGATAAGGAATTTAAGCCACTGTTAGGAATTTTTACGATATTTTATTAAATAAGTTTTTTTATACCTCAAATGACCATTTTTGCATCAACCAGTGAATTAACTGAGAATGGAAATCGATTTAAAAAGTTAGTATAATAATTGCTGAAATTTTGATAATTTTGGAAATTTATCTTAAATTCCAGCTAAATAATTACATATTTCCAAAATGACCAAGAAGATTGCGTATGTCACGACGGTATGGTGATTGGCACTCTAACTGGTAAAAATTAAACCAATAGGGCGGCAGCACCCTCTAGCAGATGATTTGCGTACAACATGACACTAACGCTCATCGTTATATTGAAAACAAGATAACAGCAGTACTCTCTAGGAAATGCGCGTGTACTATGTGACACTAGTGCTGCTGGTAGCGAGTACTGAAAAATAAAATATTGCGGCTTGGTCTCGAACAGGTGATGCTATTGATCCTTCAGATGAAAAAAATTAAAAGTTCGAATGAGTGTGTTCTTTTCTTATATGGCTTATTTAATTATTGGTCTGTTAAATGTCTCAATGTCCATGCTGTTAAAGTTTTATGTTTTAAAACCCAGAGATTCGAGCAGTCATGGCTTGAATCACCTCGCTTCCAGTGTATTTTGTATGAAAAATAAATTTAATATGTCAATAAGGACCATAAAAAATTTGTAGGTAGGTAATGGAATATCGACCTTACGTGCTGGTGATCTCTAGGAACAAACAGCATAAACCTATATTGTGGTATCCAAGATGGCGGCCTCCAGCAGACGAAATCAATATGGTGGATATTACATTAGATTCGGAAAAAGAAGTGGCTGTGATGTCAGATTCATGATGGCATACGTGGTACCAGAATTCAAGATGATGGATTTGACATCAGAATTCAAGATGTCAGAAGTGAGATCAGAATTAAAGATGGCGGACATAAGCCAAGGGCGTGGTGTCACTGTAACGAAAAGTGCAATGTTCGTGTGTGGGGTAATTAATTTTAAGATGGTGTAATTCCATATAGCCTCCAGGGTCAAGGTCAAAGGTCATGCTAAAGTTCATTGAAGGTAGCCACTGTGATGTCAGGTCGGTCGGCAGCAGACACCACCAAACACTGGTGGACCTGACAATTTCAAAATGGTGGATCATTGTTTTTATAGTAATTTAATTTTTTTTTTTTCATTTTTTCTGATAATTATAAAAGATTTTCAAGATGTCGGACGTGATGTTTTAATTTTTACATGGCAGGATCCAGTATGGTAGAATTCAAAATGACAGGTGTGGTGTTATAATTAAAAATGACATAATTCAAAATGCCAGCTGAGGTTAAAGGTCTAGGTCATTACTTCAGGTGGGGCTAATGAGAAAAATTGCTCCTCTCTGAGGAAAATTGCTCCTCTCCAAGGAAATTGAGCCCTATTGGATATTTGAGGGGAAAATGGTAAGTTTTCCCTAGAAATATGGAAATTTTAAGGCATATTGAGTCATTTTTTTAGGAATTCTGAGGAAATTTGACACCAAGATGGCCGCCATAACGTCAGAAGTCGGTCGGTTACTGACCCCACCACACACCGCAACCATGGACCATTGCCAAAACCTGCTATTATTTAGTACTTACTAAGTATTTTATAGTTTTTCTTTCAATTATATATTATTACTAGATAATGCCCGGCATGCGTTGCAATGCCTCAATCAATTTTTTTTGTAACTTTTTAAACGTATACTAAGCATCTCTCTTTATCTCTCTAATTCTCTATCTCTCTATGTATATCTCTATAACTCTCTCTATCTTTCTATTTATATCTCTATCTCTCTATATATCTTTCTAGCGGACCCGACAGACATTGTCCTGCCCAAATGTACTTTTTCTGAGATATGGATATGGCGGTAAGTATTTCTACGCTGGACATATTGTATCTTCTCATTATGCCCTCCTCTTGGGCACGCCACTGCCGTTACCAAAAACCTTTCCCATGGTTACGCAGAAGGCAACAACAATGCAAAAGTCCGTTGCCATGGAGGCTAATTATCAACAATGCAATTTTTTTTTGCTTTTAAAGCGTGTTTTTTTTTAGTTTTTCTTAACTCAGAATCGAGATAAAATATCCAATTGTGAATCTAAACCATCCTCGAATCCCCGTGAACTCACACACAAAATTTCATCAAAATCGGTCCAGCCGTCTAGGAGGAGTTCAGTGACATACACACGCACACAAGAAATATATATAAAGATTATTATTATTATTAAGAATATACCATTATTAATTTACGATAGTATGCTGTAAATGATATTGGCATGGGATACAGATGTGGATTGGGTCATTATTTTGGGCACATGTGGTCATACTCTGAAATTTAATGACGTTGGTGATGATCTTTAGATCTCTGAAGTGTAATTAAGGAATTGATTTTATTTTTACAAAAAAAGGCATAAATATTTTATATAATGCTGTGGATTTCAAAAACAACTTTTCTGGCATGCTGTATAGCCAAAGTTAATCCTAATTTTAAATAATTTTGTTAACAAATAAAATTATATTACTTACAAGTTTTGACTGAACTTTCAAAAATTCCACTGGACTGTACTCAATCTTGGTCAGTACACTACTAGGGAATCTGGGATACCTAATGCAGATATGTTTAGGCTTCCTCACACACCATGTTGATTTTTTCAGTTTGTTCTCATTACTATTTTGAAGGGCTATTTTTGAAATTTTAACATGTCAGTTCCCATGCATTTGTGGTTCTGTCACTAATATTGTCAACAAATATTCATTGTTATATGAGTGTAAAGAGTCGCGCAAGTGTTCGTAATTATTATCAGTAGTATAGGAATGGGGCTCCGAGAACATGGAGCTGGAACGAGTTGTGTGGTGGGGTCAATGACCAACCACCCTGACATGGTGGCCATCTTAAATGACCTTGACTTTGACCTTTGACCTCATTCTCCATCATGGATTATGCCATCTTGACATTGAGTGCACCAATTCCTGAATGTTTCAATTTTCGCTATGGTCAGCATTTTGAATTCTAAGAACATGCCCACCATCTTGGATCTGATGTCACAGCCACTTTTATTATTCTGGTGTCATGTCCGCCATCTTGTTTTCGTCTGCTGGAGGCCGCCATCTTGGATTCCGTCACCTTTATTCTGCTGTTTGTTCCTAGAGAGTGCCAGCATCTCTTTGTCAAATGCGCATAAGGTCGATGTTCCATTACCGACTAATGTTGTTGTGGTCCTTATCAGCACAATAAATTTAATTTTTTTTTACAAAATACATTGGAAATACTGTGATTCAAACTATGACAGCTGGGTTGGAAAACACTAACCTTTGACCACATGGCCATCGACACATTTACCAGATTAAGAATTAATTAAGGTATATAAAAAGTAACACACATTCAGACTTGTAATTTTTCTAATTTGAAGGAATAATAGCATCACCTGATAGAGACTGAGCCACCATATTTATTTTATCTATACATGCTACCAGGAGCGCTAGTTAAGACACATCGCCTGCTAGAGGGTGTCGCCACCATCTTGTATTCAGTAATCTATGCCAGAGTGCGTTGCGGCCATATTAGTTTAATTTTTGTCCGCTAGAGCGCAGGAATCATTTTTTACTTGACGTCGGCCAGCTGGTCGTCTGTCTTGGCCACCACATGGAAATTCTGTAATTTTTAAGCTAGAAATTCAGATAACATTAAAAAATTAAAAAAAAAACTTTTTAATTTACTGATTAATGGGATCAATAATCATATGTCTTACATAATAAATCAAATTCTCCCTACCAACTCACAAGTGTCCTGATGGTGCAGTGGTAATTTGTGCACTTGTTTTGTCAAGGGACATGGTTTAAATCACGTTGCTGGGAATTTTTTTTATAATATAATAATATTTTAATAATGTTGAATCAGCTCAATAATGTAAAGGTTGGTTTGTTGGAAGTATTTAAAGACTGATTTCAGTCATTTAAGCAAAACCAAATATACAAATATATACTTAGTGTTATAATATATTTTAAAATGTTTCGGATTAATATTTTAGTAATGCCATAGAAATAAGTATCACTTATAATGTTTTTGGAAACTTCATAGTATTAACTGTTTAATGAATTTTAACAAGATGGGCAGTAATTTAATACATTTATTGTCAACAATCAAGTCCAAAGCCAGGATCTATTGGTCTGCAACTTTTAGTTCAAAAAATACTTAAAAAATAGTACCACTTTCATAATTCTTTAGAGAACTAGCAAAATGTTAAATATATTTTATACAATGTTTGTCCCAACACTATTTTCCTGGCTAATAAATTATAGATATTTTTTAAGTTTCTATTATATTTTGTTATGACTATTCAAACTTACAAAATGTATTCCAGAATAGTTTCACTTACATAAAGTTTACTTTAGCACACCAACACGCTAGTACATCTCCCGATTTTCGCGAAACATGCACTGGTGATTGTTGCCACATGTGGGTTCACCGCCTTGATGACTTCGGCTCGTGTCTATAGCAGTTTCTGCATGCATATGCATTGGACTTCCAGTCTGTCAAATTTGCATTGTATAATGCATGTTCATTTCTTTGCATTTCAGGTGTATACTAAAATTTCATCTTCAACGCACCTAAAGAAGTATAACCTCAAAAACCCAGGCAATGATAATTTCAGTCTAAGGGGAAATGTCACATGTTCGGAATTGAGGCATTTACATGCAATGTGTTCGGTACTCCTGTTGATTGGCTAGCCCTGAGAAATCAATAGTACTATTTTGTTAACAGAATTATAGTTCATTTTTGTAAAGGGGCAAAACTTTTACATTTTTTTCCTAAAAAAATTTTTTTTTTTCGTATATTTATCATGCTGTGTATTATTGTAGAGAATTCTATGTTAAATTTTGTGTCTGAGTTTTGTATTATAAGTTTATTTGCAACACAAAAAAACATGAATATGCTCTTTACGAGGTTAGATGTTTACCCTACATTGGTGAGTACCGAAAGACTCACTTTTTATTTTTTTTAGATATACATTCTCAGACTATCTGCTTGCTTGCAATGTATAACATTATGTTGTTAGAGAAGTTGCCAGGAAAGCAAAAATACACAGCTAAAGAGACTGTTTACTGTTTTTAGTACCAAAAGAAGCATTTAGAAATTCAGTTCTAAAAGAATTCTGTATGACATCACAAATTAGGAACCAATAGTAATAAGTTTTTAAGACTCAATTTAAAATTCAACATTTCATAAAATGTTTTCATAACAAATAAATATTTTAGACACACTCATAGTTTCTCTATTTAAACATGATTGGGTTATAGTCTCTGAAATCAACCGTTTTCAGTTTGTCAGAAAACAGCCATCAAATATTCATAGATTCATGCAGCTCTTATCACTGATGCTAGTTAATAGATACAAAGTCCTGATATAGAAGTTATCACCGATTGTGCCCATTGATTGATGTGTTAAGGGTTTTGTACCTAACGATATGTAACTCGATTATAGTGGAAACTCTCTCTGGTCTATGCTTTCGTCTTTCTGAATGTTACAGGTGTTCAACTTATAAACAGGGTAAAATGAAAGTCAATATTTTTACATAGGCACATTTAACTAGTTAAGTGGAGCTCTGTGTTAAAAATATTTTCTAGATGAATTATAATGTAAGAGGTAGTCAAAGTTGGTAATTTTATGCCATGTTAGTTATTCCTCTAAATGGAAAATGGTGATACAGTGTAAACTCTTTATAACGTCACTCGATTTAATGACAAACTCCTTAAAACATTGAAATTGCTTGACTTTGGTTGGTTTACCTTGTTTTCTATACAAAAATACACTCTATATAGCGTCACGCTCACTCTATTTAACAACAATACAGCATTATAAATCATTAAGCAGTACTTTCTAAGTGGCCGAAGTTGGTAAGAACTGCAGCTGTGTACGTTCTTTTATTTGTTGTTTTGTTGTTGTATTATCTAGCATGTGTTTACTTCGACTGACGTACCGGAGATTCTAAGAAATGTCTTTTGTTTTTGTATGATGAACTTGCACATGTTTACCTCGGTCACTAGACTTTTGTCAAGTTGTTACACGTTATCATTATCTCAGTTGCTTACAGACTTTCGAACTGTAAACATGGCGAGTAAACGAAAATCTTTGTGTATTGACGAAAAAGTTTTATTAATACACTCAATAGAGGCGGGAGAAAAGATCAGTGATGTTGTAAGACGCTTTGGATTTAGCCGCTCTACCGTGTCTACAATATGGAAAAACAAAGAATATACAATTAAAATAAGAAGAAACAAAAGAAAATACAATTAAAAAATTGGAGCAGCAAAAAACATCAGACGAAGATAACGGACTATACACAAAAAGTGTTGTTATTTGTATGAATATTAATGTTCGTGTGTAAAATGTGTACTATATTAGTAAATACATATTATTATAGAATAGTAAAAAACTTTTATAACTCTCCATTTAACGACCACTCTCTATACCGCTGAAAAATGCTCAGTCTGTTAAGTGTCGTTATATATAGTTTACACTGTAGTTTGATACTTGAAATCAATGTATATTATTATTATTTTATTATTATTATTGTTCTACCTACTTTTTAGTTATGAACAATTTACATAATAATTGCATCTGAAATAGCAACAAGTTATTAGCCAATGTAGGTATGGTACTGAGCAATTATTGTGGAAGTTCAAATTATATTGGCCAGGTTACTTGTTAGTTCTTTTCTTTTTTAATTTTTGTTTTGTTTTGGTAAATGTGGATGACAGCTTTCAGACACAGTTATAAATAAATTAAACTTGTAAATCTGTAGTGATTAAATACTAATTTAAATACTTTTATAGGCAATCTTTGAATACAAAAAGGCTGCTAACAACTGTATGTACACAATGACTTGTAGCACCTGAGTAGCAAGATATCATTGCTTGTTAAATCTATTTGTTATGTGACGTTCTCAGAAGTAAATATCTCCCAGAATTATGTTATAGTATGTGCTTATGATTTCATTGACATGTAAGGCAAAGAATGCAAATTGGTTATCTTATTTGTGCTCGATGGTGCTAAAAGTAATGTGTGTGTATATAGATGTGTATTTACACACACACACACACACACTTAGAGTGTTTTGGGAATCTGCTTTGAAACTGGTAATTTACCTTTTAATTTGATACAATAATTAAATATATTAAGATTTCAGAGGGAATATGCATTTTTAACGGTTACGGATGTTCATCGCTAAGTGTTGAGGAACACCACGTGGATGGGCATGTGAACCCACCCGATACTCTGAATAATAGGGCCGTGATGTGACTCGTGTTGGTTCTAAGCTCAATTCCTCCCTCAGTATCCGACCATGAAAACTCACCCGCTCTCAGCATTGGGTACGCTACTTACAGTAATTGCTGATGTTCATTATGTGGGCTCTTACGTCATAGTCTCTCAGTGATACACACGTGGTCGCTTGAAAGTAGACGGTCAGTATTCTGGTAAAATAAGATGTATTCTTGTCATAATCGGTACATGGAGTTATCAAAATAAAATATTAAACATAGCGTGGATAAAAAGCAAACAGCAGATGATCAGTTTATTTAATTGCAGTCAAGAGCACCAGGTGGCGACTAGAAAAAGTAAGGTCTTGATAGTTACAAACATTCGTAAGCAAAATTAAAAATAATTAAGTAGAACAGTCTACCATCTGGAGTAGGCCTTGAAAATATAGAAAAAGCCAGAAAATTACTCAAGTGGGCGGCGAATGTGACTTGATTAGTTCAGCAACAGTGATTTCCTCGGGGTGCGTAATGGTGCGTCCTGCTCTGGGTGACGATCTAGCGATACTGGGCAGTGGTCATGGTGTCATGGCCGCACTGGAACTGTCCAAATTACCATTATGTCTCAGTCAAAACATGCTGTGACTGAAAAAATGTAAACCTTCAGTATTTTGCTAATTATATTAATAAATACCTGGAGCTAATAATATTACATACATATTTGCATGTTTAGTTTAAAAGTACAAAGCTAAACCTCTCAAACAAGGGTGCATTCAGAAATGTTTGCGTATAGCGCCGCTCCGTCTCTATTATGCTGACCTGAAAAACATGGACATGGGGCTTGAAATAAAAAGTAAAATATAACAAATACAATATTAATTAGTTAATTAAATACAATTGTGTAAATGGTACAAGCTATACACATGCCTTTTGCAGTGGCAAAGTGATACACATTCTCACACACACACACACGCGCACGCGCACGCGCACGCGCACGCACACGCACACGCGCGCACACACACACACACACACACACACACACACACACACACACACACACACACACACACACACACACACACACACACACACACACACACACACACACACACACACACACACACACACACACACACACACACACACACACACACACACACACACACACACACACACACACACACACACACACACACACACACACACACACACACACACACACACACACACACACACACACACACACACACACACACACACACACACACACACACACACACACACACACACACACACACACACACACACACACACACACACACACACACACACACACACACACACACACACACACACACACACACACACACACACACACACACACACACACACACACACACACACACACACACACACACACACACACACACACACACACACACACACACACACACACACACACACACACACACACACACACACACACACACACACACACACACACACACACACACACACACACACACACACACACACACACACACACACACACACACACACACACACACACACACACACACACACACACACACACACACACACACACACACACACACACACACACACACACACACACACACACACACACACACACACACACACACACACACACACACACACACACACACACACACACACACACACACACACACACACACACACACACACACACACACACACACACACACACACACACACACACACACACACACACACACACACACACACACACACACACACACACACACACACACACACACACACACACACACACACACACACACACACACACACACACACACACACACACACACACACACACACACACACACACACACACACACACACACACACACACACACACACACACACACACACACACACACACACACACACACACACACACACACACACACACACACACACACACACACACACACACACACACACACACACACACACACACACACACACACACACACACACACACACACACACACACACACACACACACACACACACACACACACACACACACACACACACACACACACACACACACACACACACACACACACACACACACACACACACACACACACACACACACACACACACACACACACACACACACACACACACACACACACACACACACACACACACACACACACACACACACACACACACACACACACTGCTGGTGGGAGGTTCAAAATATGCAGCGGCCATAGAGGATGTTGGTGGATGGTGATGGACGGGTGAGCGGGCCAAGGCACATCAGGCTAAAGGAAGGCATAACCCTGTTCAATGTCAATGTATAACGTGAACCATACTTCATTTGAAAGTTAGTTGCGTGAATCTGTGTACTATACTTAGTGTAAATAGAAATTGGTAAGCTGTATTGTAAACATTATGTAACATAATATTTGGTGTATTCTTACAGGTGTCCAAAGAAGAATATGACACGTGTCGTATCACCAATCCAAATCCTCGAATAATAGCCATCTGTGATAAACCATACAAACTGATGTACTTCACCATTACCTTCCGCTCGTTCACACCACAGCCCGGGGGTCTGGAGTTTCAGCCTGGACAAGACTACTATTTCATATGTGAGTGTATTTAATAGCTTATCAACCTGGAAAATGTTAAATAAATTTATTTATTTATTCAGTTTTTGATCTGTAGATCCCATATGGAGGTAAGGACTCCGGGATATAGAACAAGTCAATTAATACAAATATATACATATGTACAAACATACTGTACAACCACAAAAACTTAATGTTACAGAGTACTTTTCCCTTTCAAAAGTAAGAAAGAGAGAAGAAGAAAAAAAACATGGGTACATAAGAAATGGTATAAACTCAAGTCTAAGGCTCAGAGCGAAGAATTAGTTTACAAAACTCAATATTTTTCTCCTCATTTTGTGATGGATTTAAATAAGATTTACCAGAGTTTAGATTTCTTATCTGTTATTAGGTCAAAGAATTCTATCAGAGAGTAGGAAGGATGTTCAAACAGAACTTGTTTGATTGTTCTTTTGAATATAGATAAATCGGTTATATTTGTGACATTTTGTGGCAATAAGTTGTAAATTTTTATGCCTATGTAATTTGTGCCCTTTTCATACTGACTGGTATTATGAACTTTATCCTCAATTTATTGGAGTTTCTTGTGTTGTATAAATGAATATCTAGATTTTTTTGAAAATAGTGTTTCTCCTTATGTATGAATAAGAGTATTCTTAGTATATACTCGTTTATGGCTGTTAAGATTTTAAGTTTTCTGAATTTTTGTTTACAATGAGCTGACATTTTGTTATGTGTTATTATACGAATAGCTCTTTTTTGTAATTTTAGAATTGTTTCAATTCCCACTGAGTTTCTCCAGATTTTTATATTATATGTCATTATAGAGTGGAAGTGAGCGAGTAGACAGTTTTTAATGTTTCAATACTAACTATGTCTGTCAGTCTTAGTACACAGCAGGATACACTTAGCCTGCTAGCGACAGAGTTAATATGGTCTTTATACTTTAGCTGTTCATCTAAGTTCACACCAAGGAATTTAACATTTGATGTTCTAGTTATGATATTACTGTTAAACTTTAATTCAAACTTTTCTTCTACTGGATTATGTCTGTTCCTAAATACAATGTACAGAGTTCTTCAGTAGATTAGTACATTCATTTGTAAGAATTTCAGCCTGTTAGTTTGTTAAATTGAATATATGGTTATGTTTATTGCCTTTTATTATATTACCCTTTCAATAAAAGTCAATAAGATATAACAAGTTTCCTCTTTCAAATACTTGGGCACTGTGCTGAATGAGTAGTGTAATTGCTAGAGAGAATAAAATCTATAATAGAACAGGTCATAGACAATTTATTAGCATGAAACAAAACTTTATAAGATTGGAACTTAGACTGCAACTGAAAATGTGAATTATTCGTTGCTGTGTGTTCGTTTTTTTGTGAATGAGAAAGCTGGACCCTTGATGAAAATCTAAAGAAAATAATTGATGCTTTTAAAATAGATTTATATCCCCATCTCTAAGCATACCTTTATCAGATGAAGAAAACCAAAAAAGAACTGCTGCTAACTAAACAGTGAAGGAAAACTCAATATCTAGAGCACATTATTTGAGGCAAGAGATACCAGCTTTTGCAACTCATTATTGAAGGGAAAACACAAAGGAAAAGGTCTGTTGGAAGGAGGAGGAATTCGTGACTGAAAGACATTCGCAGATAGTTCAACTGCATGTCAGAAGAAACTTTCCATGCTGCAATATCATTTCCAGTGCTGGCTCTGTGGACCGCCATCATCCGTCAGTAGAAGACACCTTAAGAAGAAGAAGAAGAAGAAGAAGAAGAAGAAGAAAATGTTTATAAAAAAATCAATATATCTATGGATGTTAATTTTACTACTTGAAATTTTACATATATGTTTAAAAAAGCAACAAAGTTATCAGAAAAGTTAAATGGTACTCGAAATGTAACTGTTGCAGTAATCAGCAAAGAACTGTCAGTATACAGTTTATTTGGAAAAAAAAATTAATTTAGTTGAGAAGATTCTAATTTTCTAAGACAAATAACAAAGTCTGGCTTAAAAATTGTTTTGTTTTATAAGATATAAGCTAACCATAATTTTTCCTGTCAGTTGGAATGCCTGATAACCCAGTTAACTTAGCTAAATGTGTAATCAATTTTAAGAAAGTATTCCTCAAAAAATTTTTGCTTATTTTTACCCCTATGGTGTTAAAATTAAACTTGCAGAATTGAAAATGTTTTTAAATGCTTCACTAGTACAGGTGGGTTCAATTTAATTTTTGGAAGACAGAGCAAATCTGTACACAGCATTCAGAACAAGTAGGTTTTTGGTACATTTCAGCATTTATTATTGTGTATCTGTAAGAGTCATGCCAGGTACGGATCTGAACTTTCGCTCGGGGGAGAGCTGGAATTTTTATAGAAGTTTTACATATTCTAGGAAATATGTTCTGGTTTTATGATTAGTGTTTGTTAAACATAAAAATGGGTTTTTATTTATATAGTTATCTATTACAAATTCAAATTATAAATGTCTTAAATGGACAAAATTTCCTTAAAAAAAAAAAAAAAAATTAATTCTTGACTCCGGAAGTAGAGCTCAATTATTTATTGCTTTTTTTTTTTTTTAAATAATGTTTGTGGCACCATCACTAGGACCTCGTGCTATCACAATTCTATAGTTTAGTAATAAAACAAAGTTTTATAGCATTAAATTTAAAAATTAAAATATCAGACCTTATTTTAATACTTAAAAGTAGTATATAGTCCATTTTAGAAATGTTTTAAAATTACTGTTTCATTCATTGATAAATTATTTAGCTTCATGGAAAATCTTGGTTCTTAATACTTATTTATTGACCTCTTTATTTTAATAAAGTATGTAGTTAAATTTCCTTTAAAAAAATTTTAAAAAATTTATTCTGCAGGTATCATTGACTAAATAAGATTACAGTTTATTTAAATAAACTTGTTTACCAGATATTAAATACTATAAAGAGAATACTTATACTCTTAATGGTTTAGGTATTCACACTTACCATATCTGAAGCAATGAAATGAAACTGCACTAATAATTGTTTATTGCAAAAATATATTTTCATAAAAATGTATACACTGACAAAGGTTTTGCATGATTGCACAAAAATACCTGAATTTCCTATCGGACTGATCAACACTTGCAACTTTTTAAATCTTACAAGTATGCCTCTAAAACGTCTGAGCCTGAGAAATGTTACAAGGGCGAAAGAAGGGTCTCGCCAGATGGAGTGATAGTGTTTCTGTCGCGGATGCTACAGAATAGCGGGAATTATGGACTTTTCTGAATTACATTTTTTACTCATGCTCGGTGAGTTCGGCAATGCCATCTATTTCCTCTGCTGATGAGAGTGGCTTCTATATTGCTATCACTGTCAATATCTCTTAAATTTTGTATTACTTTGATCATCTCAAGTTCAAAATGCACATCTGCGTTGTGAAAGTTGCAGAGATATTAATTATGAAACGCGCTAAAAGCACATTTACGTGTATTTCAGCCCAGGCGCTTATAAATAAAAAAACTGCAACATAGGGAAAAATTAAACTTAACACCTAATTTATTTATACAGTAGAACCCCGATTATCCGCGACTCGATCATCCGATTCGCGGATTAACCGCGATTTATGTCCATCAATTCCAATTTTTTAGTTACATATAACCAATGATTCAAAATGTATGTAAATGTTAAAATACTTTGCAAAATGTATGTTGGTCAAAGTACTTTGACTCAGTTATGTTTATATACACAGAAAGTTTTTAAAAAAATACTAGTATATACATACGTATGTACATAATATTTTTGTGTTTCATGTTACGTGAATAGATTATACACTGGTGCGCGATTCCACGTCCGCATGACCGGACTGTACACTCCCGCGCGCAGCACGGCGCCGTGCCACAGAGATTACCCGGCGCATGGAGACAGTCCATTTCATTAGTGTACATTGTTGAAGTGTGAAGGTGGTGATAATTTTATGTATTGTAACAGTGATCTGCATTCCGACGGATTATACCGTTGTGTTGTGCGGAAGTGTTGAGCGCAACATTTCATCATGTCATCAAATGAACAGAAAAGAAAGCGAGTGGTACTGTCCATCGACAGAAAACAAAAATCATAGAAAGATTTCAGAGTGGAGAAACAATTGCAAACTTGCGACTGAGTTTAATGTCGGTAACACAATAGTGCGCGACATCATAAAAAATCGCGAAAGAATCCTTCAGTTTGCTTCACAGGCTGACACTTAGAGTGGATTAAATAAACGCAAGACGATGAAAGAATCCACATTTAGCAGCTTGGACACTTGTTTGTTTGAATGGTTTCAACAGAAAAGGTCGGAGGGTGTACCATTAACCCTGGAGTTGGTTGACAGGTGTCACCCAACCAACTTTGCTGGTATGCACTTCCTGTTATTTTTTTTTCTGGACCTTCCTCTTCCCAGTACCTTCCTAGAAGTGTGGATTCTAGAGGTTGCTTGGCAGTTGGGCTTATAATCACGTGCTGACAAGACGTGAATGTGTTCTGGTTGACACCTGTCCCCCACGCGCCTATACATGCAACAGTGTATTTGGTAAGTGAATTTTTTTATTGTATTTTTTTCTTTCTTTTCATTTAGAAATAATGTTTAACTTCAATATAAATGTGTACCATAATAAACCATCTATTTATCTTTTTTCCTGACACAATGTTTGCATTTTTTTCTTTAGAAACGATGGATGCACCAAAGAAACGAAGAGTAGAAACCTCTTCTGATCCTAATGTTTGGATGAAGTGGCTTGCAGACGATGTGGAAGATGATACTTCAGACATTGTTGACCCTGAAGATTGTGATTCTAATGAAGAAGACCATGTAACTGAAAGTGAACATGATACTGAGTCGGAGCAATCAGCAGATGAAGTTGAGACCTGCGAGGGTGAGTCACAAAATTTGTATTATGTGGGAAAGGATGAGATAACTAAGTGGTGTAAATCGTGTCCTAAGAAAAGTGTCAGGACAAGGTCAGAGAATATAATCATTCATCTTCCGGGTCCGAAAAAACATGCATCAAAAATAGTTTCAGAAGATAAGTTATTGGATCTGTTCCTGAACTCTAACGTTTATAAGATTGTTGTAAGTTGTACAAATATATACAT
The DNA here is from genome assembly GCF_032445375.1 of Bacillus rossius redtenbacheri. NCBI lineage: Eukaryota > Metazoa > Arthropoda > Insecta > Phasmatodea > Bacillidae > Bacillus > Bacillus rossius. Next base: position 72,327,410 of record NC_086331.1, read on the forward strand.
CAATCACTTGAGAAGTAATTTTCAAAGGGATAGAGATGCAAGATGCACCGATGAAACAGAAATTAGGACACTTTTTTGACTGCTGTATCTTATTGGAACTCTAAGAAGTTCAAGGAAAAATGCTAGCATGCTGTGGGACAATTCCAAAGGAAATGGATTAGAATCCTGTTATTCGACAATGAGTGAGAAGAGGTTCAGATTCCTTCTTAGATGCTTACGTTTTGATGACATTCAAGATAGAGAGACGAGAAAAATAATCGACAAACTAGCTCCTGTGAGAGAAATTTTTGAAACCATTATTCACAATTTCTCAGCACATTTCATTCCAAGTGAATATGTGACTGTCGATGAGCAGCTGCTTGCTTTTCGCGGTAGATGTCAATTCAGACACTATCTCAAACAGCCTATACATGTAATTTAGAAACATACGCAGGAAACCAACCGCATGGCCCTTATAAGCAGAGCAACTCTCCTACAGATGTGGTTATGAGACTAGTGGAACCAGTTAGTGGGACTCGCCGGAATATTACTGGTGACAATTGGTTTAGCAGTATACCTCTGGCTGAAAACCTGCTAGCAGACAAGGGTCTTACCTATGTGGGTACACTTAGAAAGAACAAGAAAGAAATTCCCCGAGAATTTTTAGCCAACAAGGAACGGAAACAACACTCTTCCCTATTTGGTTTCCAACATGACTGCACCTTAGTCTCGTACTGCCCTAAAGTAAACAAAGCTGTTCTGTTGATATCGACATTACATCACTCTGATTCAATTGATGAGGAAACAGGAACATCTATGAAACCACAGATAGTAACATTTTACAACATGACAAAGGTTGGTGTAGATCTCCTTGACCAGCTCATTCAAAAAAATGATGTTTCTAGGAACACTCGCAGGTGGCCCATGGTAATTTTCTACAATTTACTGAATATATCTGCTATCAATGCATTGTGTATATATCGAGCAAACAGAAAGGAATGCAATCATTGAGAAGAACAGAGTTTCTGCAGAGGTTGTCATGGGAAATGATCAAACCTCAAATACAGTACAGATCAGCATTGCCACAAGTGCCTATTGAATTGAGGCGACGTGCATGTGTTCTACTGGGTGTGACTTCAACAAGAAAGCCTTCGGATAATCCGAAACAGGGTTCCAGAGGACGATGTCGTGAATGTGGACGAAAAAAAGACCGCACAACAAGAAGATGGTGCCAAAAATGCAAGGAATGGATGTGTGGTGATCATTTGCACGATGTATGTTTCAATTGTTTGTAAGTAAGTGTATTTTAACCAGGAACTCTAATACGTAAATGGTTATTTTAGGGTACATGCATGATTATATACAGCAAAGGGACCACATAAGTAGTTTTGTGTCGACAGTAATGTATAAGTACAATATTTTCTGCTTTTGGTTTTATTGTTGTGTTAGTTTATTGTTTTATTGCTTAATATTTTTTACTTTCACCAGAAAGTAGTGTTATTTTGTGATTAGCATACTTACAAAAATAATATAATTATGAAACATACTGACTTAATATAATATGATGCCATGAAACATAAATACAATAAATATAGGTGACATAAAACAAGATGGTGCCAAAAAATTAAAGGAAGTGTTGTGATCACCTTCACAATGTATGTTTGAATTGTTTGCAAATATGTAGGTATTTTTTGACCAGGAACTCCAAGAAAACATTTTAATTTAAGGGCATATACATAAATACATGATTAAAAACAGCAAATATATGATATATATTATATTGTGATAGCAATATATACAATGATTTTGGATAATGGTTTTATTGTGATGCAGTTTCATTTTTTTCAATATATATTGTTATTATATACCTCGCCCTCTTAAATTGGTACTACTGTGGTTTAGTATACCTATAAAACTAGGTACACATTAAACATCCCGAGTTATTGAAATATGAAACCATAAAAACAAAAAAACCATACGGGTGACACATGTCAACCACGCGCCCATACATGTAACAAAAAAGCACGCGCCCACTCCAGGGTTAAGTGGCGTAATTTTATCACAGCAGACGTAAATTTTTTAAAAAAAACTAGGCTTGACAGAAGAACCATTTTCCTCTTATATTACTTCTCCGTTATTTTATGAGCACCGACTGTACGGAAGTGTGTGTGTTGCAACTAGTGCTTGGCACGCAAGATAAATTCAGCCTATCACTTGCTGACGCGGCGCAGTGATACGAGGGTGTTTGTTTATTTCAAAACTCAGCTAAGAGTGAACGGAGAATAGATATAACAACCCCTCACGGTTCCCGAGATTAGGGTCGTTATAGAGAGGTGGTCGTTATAAGATTTCCGACCCATCTGCAACACTAAGTCATAATAGGCCGTTTTTGCACTAATTCCACGTTCAGCAAGCTAAAAATAAATAATCTAACATTTAAAATTCATATAAATAAAGGGGGGATAAATACACCGTGAATTATACGAGACAGAGACACCGTTTCAAAACCATAAAATCAAGTCTCAATGCACTGGTATGAAAAATCTTATCTCGAAAAGAATTTTGAAGGCAGTCGTTCTGTAAAACAATAACCAGCCCGATGGTGTTACTGACAACAGAGCAATGAGCTAAGTGTGGCAGCGTCGCTTACGGGCGATGAAAAGAATGCGTGACCTTGGCAGCTATCAGCCGTCTTGGGCCCTCGGACTGGCGGGCGGCTAGCCACACACCTCGGTGCAACAACGACTCGCGTGCCCACGTCTCCGCACACGAAAGACTTAAACACCACTGCTACCCAGCACTAAGCAGTCCGCTTCTATGTCAACAACGCACACGCACACAAAGCATGTGTATATATGTAATCTCCGAATGTCCACAGATGGCTGTCTTTTGGCTAATGACCTTTGAGGCAAGCATGACTCGGCTAACCGCGATTTTCGATTATCTGACTCACTCGTCCCCTTCATTAACACGGATAATCGGGGTTCTACTGTATTTTGCAGCCAGTACAAACACCTACCAAAATAAACCTGTCAGGTACTTAAAAGATTTTTATTGTCCAAAAATTATAACTTTTTGGTAAAAGTGTGAGAAGTAAAGTGACCAAACTCACATGTTTATTTTTTGAAGAATAAGAAAAGTAGCCTGCAATATTATATGGTGGGTGTGGTGCCATGATCTTTTTCCAAATCCTGTTCGTAGCATTTAAAAATCTGTGAAGTCCTGTAATATTCAAAATCTAAATTCACATTATGTTTTGCGGTAATTTGAGTGTACAAAGTAAAATGATAGGCGTAAATGTTCAAAATGCAGGTTTATTGAAACTAAGTTAGATAAATTAAAGGAATAAATAATAACAAATAGTAAATGCAGTGAAAGGTTGGCTAGGTTAGGTAAGCTTCAATAATAATACGTAAATTACAATTTTAACAAAAATTTAATTTAATTAATGTAGCTTCCCTAACTTAATCAACCTTTTATTTAGTGACGATTTGACTTATTTCCTGAAATCTGCGACTTTACAGTGTTCACAAGTAAAAATCACTTGTAATATTTCAATTGTACAGCAAACAACTTAGTAATGTTTCTACAAGACAATACATTACCTTAATTTCTAACTTAGTTCCAAAATAAAATTATTTCATTAAACAATCTCAGATTGCACCTATCAAACAATATATTAAGTTCAATTAAATACAGTTGCTTCAAGTATAAACATAAAATACCTGATAAAATTTTTATTTCAAATCTAGGCCACCTCTCCTTGTTTAACAAATATAAATTAAAATTATTTACAAGTTCAAAATGAAAGTATGTACAGTAAAACCCTGTTAAGACATTTTTTAAGGGACTGGATGCTAAAAACTTCTTAACAAGGAAAACATTTTAAAAGGGAAATACATTTGCTTGATAAAAACCATTTTTAAAAAAAAAATGACATACTGTTTGAATAATTTAAAATAATTTTTTTTAATAAGCACAATACAAAACAATTATCAAAACAAAAAAAACTAACATTTACCATTTTGAAAAATACTGCATCAGAGTTGTTTGTTTCAACACATTTTCGTTTTGTGGCATCATAAATTTGTCCAGTTCTCATAAATTCTTCCTCGCACTATCTGGAATATTTGGTGTTCCATGAACATATAACCTCAGCTTGTCCAGGTGGCCAAGTGCTTCGGATTAAGTTGGCATGGAAGTGGACTCACCTTCAACGCTAGTCTCATCCTCAGCTAAATCCTTATGTTGTGCACATAAATCTTCGATGGTTGGTGGCTCACATGGTAAAACCACTTCATCAACTGAGACATAATCTTCAAAAGTGCATGAAAAATTTAGTTGCTCTTGAAGAGTTTTCCAATTTGCACTGCATGTAGAAGCACATGCAATTGGTTCACTGTCTTCACATGCATCTTCGGGGAAAATATTGTTAACTTGTTGAGCACCAAAGCCTGCATTTCTGAAGCAATTGCTAATTATGGTTGAGTCAAGTATTTCCCTTGAAGCAGCAAGAAAATGCATGGTGTCCAGAATTTTGATTTTATAACCACTAGATTTTGTACTTTCATTCTTGTTATAAGTCGTAACACAAGGCGCTTACGAAAATGCTGTTTCAGAATTTTTATAATTTCCTGGTTCATGGGTTGTAGCCTGGATGTTGAATTTGGTGGGAAAAATTTAATCTGGATATTTTTAAGGTTGGATATTTCCTTGGGATGAGCAGGTTAATGATCCATGAAAAGCAAAATCATCTGATTTTGGCACCCCATCTTTGTATCCAATGCTCTCACATAGTCTTCGAAAATGCTGCCAGTCATCCACGCAGACTTGTTGTTTGCATATTTGCACTGTAATGTATTTTGTTAAAACACTGGTTTTTTTGTTTCCCAATTACCAGCAATGGTAACTTTTCAGTGCCATCCATGTTGGCACCCAATAACACTGTCACTCGTTCCTTACTTTATTTGCCTCCATGGCATGTTTGACCTTTTGAAACAAAGGTTTTGTCCGGAAGAATGTTGAAAAACAGACACATTCATCGACGTTGAATACATTTTTGTTTCAAAGTCCTTTATAATTGCAAGCAACTTTGTGTTTATCCAACTCTGTACAGTATCATCACACACACTCTGATTCCCCACTTACAGCTCTAAAGACAATTCCTACTCTGTTCTTAAATCTGTCGAGCCAGCCATTTGAAGTTTTAAATTCAACACCTAGGTTATGTGCTATTTGTACAGCTTTCTCTCTTAAAATGGGGCCGTTCGTCGGAATTCCAAGTTCCCTCTGTTTTTTAAACCACGCCAAGAGTAAAATTTCAACTTCTTCATTTTTTTACACTTTGACGATGCATTAGTAGTCAAAAGTTGGTCTTGCTTCATCATGATTCCGTTCAAAGTAGACGGCGGCATCCCAAGTTTTTTGCCATACTCATTCTTGGTATCAAAGGATTCGCATCAACTTCTGATATTATTTTCCATTTTTCTTCAAACAATAACACCTTCCGTTTAATGGGTCCTCCACTACTTGTAGATGCCATTATTCACTGTTTGCCACAACACTAAGTAATTACAGTAGAACCCCGATTATCCGTGTTAATGAAGGGAACGAGTGAGTCGGATAATCGAAAATCGCGGTTAGCCGAGTCATGCTTGCCTCAAAGGTCATTAGCCCACAGACAGCCATCTGTGGACATTCGGAAATTACATATATACACATGCTTTGTGTGCGTGTGCGTTGTTGACATAGAAGCGGACTGCTTAGTGCTGGGTAGCAGTGGTTTTCAAGTCTTTCGTGTGCGGAGACGTGGGCACGCGAGTCGTTGTTGCACCGAGGTGTGTGACTAGCCGCCCGCCAGTCCGAGGGCCCAAGACGGCTGATAGCTGCCAAGGTCACGCATTCTTTTCATCGCCCGTAAGCGACGCTGCCACACTTAGCTCATTGCTCTGTTGTCAGTAACACCATCGGGCTGGTTATTGTTTTACAGAACGACTGCCTTCAAAATTCTTTTCGAGATAAGATTTTTCATACCAGTGCATTGAGACTTGATTTTATGGTTTTGAAACGGTGTCTCTGTCTCGTATAATTCACTGTGTTTTTATCCCCCTTTACTTATATGAATTTTAAATGTTAGATTATTTATTTTTAGCTTGCTGAACGTGGAATTAGTGCAAAAACGGCCTATTATGACTTAGTGTTGCAGATGGGTCGGAAATCTTATAACGACCACCTCTCTATAACGACCCTAATCTCGGGAACCGTGAGGGGTTGTTATATCTATTCTCCGTTCACTCTTAGCTGAGTTTTGAAATAAACACGCACACTTCCGTACAGTCGGTGCTCATAAAATAACGGAGAAATAATATAAGAGGAAAATGGTTCTACTGTCAAGCCTAGTTTTTTTAAAAAATTTACGTCTGCTGTGATATAATTACGCCACTTAATGGTACACTCTCCGACCTTTTCTGTTGAAACCATTCAAACAAACAAGTGTCCAAGCTGCTAAATGTGGATTCTTTCATCGTCTTGCGTTTATTTAATCCACTTGAACTGTCAGCCTGTGAAGCAAACTGAAGGATTTTTTCGCGATTTTTTATGATGTCGCGCACTATTGTGTTACCGACATTAAACTCAGTCGCAAGTTTGCAATTGTTTCTCCACTCTGAAATCTTTCTATAATTTTTGTTTTCTGTCAATGGACAGTACCACTCGCTTTCTTTTCTGTTCATTTGATGACATGATGAAATGTTGCGCTCAACACTTCCGCACAACACAACGGTATAATCCGTCGGAATGCAGATCACTGTTACAATACATAAAATTATCACCACCTTCACACTTCAACAATGTACACTAATGAAATGGACTGTCTTCATGCACTGGGTAATCTCTGTGGCACGGCGCCGTGCTGCGCGCGGGAGTGTACAGTCCGGTCATGCGGACGTGGAATCGCGCACCAGTGTATAATCTATTCACGTAACATGGAACACAAAAATATTTTGTACATACGTATGTATATACTAGTATTTTTTTAAAAACTTTCTGTGTATATAAAAATAACTGAGTCAAAGTACTTTGACCAACATACATTTTGCAAAGTATTTTAACATTTACATACATTTTGAATCATTGGTTATATGTAACTAAAAAATTGGACTTGATGGACATAAATCGCGGTTAATCCGCGAATCGGATGATCGAGTCGCGGATAATCGGGGTTCTACTGTATTATGCTTGATAACCTTAAAATCGCACCTAAAAAGATCACTAAACTAAAAAACAAGTAATGTCTGGTAGTAAGTATGGATTGCTGCGTATTCGTCATGTGTTATAACTCGAATAGGAAAAAAGGCATGCAGATGGAACAGTCTCACAGTCTATACGAATGCAAGCAGATGATTGGTCGAAAATAAAACTTGTAACAGCGTGTGACATGTGGCACAGGTTTCAACGGTCGTGCGCGTTTCTCATTCGTCAGATATTCTGCCTTGAATAAGGGAAATGGCGTGCAGATAGAACAGCGTCTCAATGAAAACAAATGATTGGTCGAAAAATTCACTTGTCACAGCGTGTTGTGTCTGGCAAAGGCTTCGACGGTCTTGTGCAAGTTCAAATAATTTCTTTTTCATCATTTATAATTTTTGAAAATTATATATAAATAAGAGTTTAAAAGTTTAAAGATAAAATTATTTAATTTTTTTTCTACAAACGCTGAACGTAATATGCAGGAAGCATCTATTAATGCAAACGTTATGAATGGGAAAAATTAACATAGGGATATATGGAAGTGATCAAGAGAATAATTTTGTGAACTTAATAAGCGGGACAATTTAGTATGCAGGAACGTCTTAAGCGAGTTTTACTGTATTAGTTTCTAGCATTCTATAATGCATAGGACATTCAGCATTGATGAGTCTGTTATTGTTCGTGCACATATTTTTCCTATAACTTGTTTTTGACGTAAATACATCTTTAAAATTGCTTCCATAGTGGGAGGCAATTCAAAAAATGAATGATACAGTTTGGTGTTGCAGCTACATATCTTATCATCTCCATCCAAAATTTTATTACACCACTGGATAGCTAAAGGATCAAAGACTTTGTTACGCTAAGTGAGGACTGTGACACATTGCACATGGTAGAGGGGGAAGCACCGCCATTTTGAGGTCATTTTGCTGCGTTTTGAGATTTCCATTTAATATAACTTTTGACTCGGAGGAGCTACGACTTAAGTTTCAATCGTCAGCTCTCGTCAAAACCTATCAATTGCATTTATAAAACATTAGTGTAAAATAGTTACAATAAATATATATGGTGTTAAATTTAAAAAAATGTATATATATTCAAAAGTATATGTCATCTCTTACACATCAAAAAACCAAATCCAAATGCAGAGATTGTATACTGTTGGAAAGGGCTTCCCAAAAGCAATTGAATGATACCAATAAAACATAATATGACCAAGTGAAGAAGTTCCGGGAACGTAAAAGAATGAATGCGGCCGAGCGAATCAACGACGTTGCCAGTACATCTGCAGCTGGGGCGGTTGAAATTATGCAATTGGATGATGAAATTGCTTCTATATCGACACCGGACTGTGTATGATCGTCGTTTATGAAGAGACATTGGAAAGCAGCTAGTGCACGTTTCACTATGACGTTTGTCAACAATCCATTCGGACATAAGTGTGATGTGTGTAATCGTCTATGGTTTCCGCGCTCATTGAAGCCAACAAAATATTACCTGTTACGTACAGGTATTCACGTACAACACACAGCCGTGTCCATGACATAGCCACTCTCCTTGTGTTTTGTATCCGTCATTTTGCTGTCTGGTTTTAAGACAAAAAAATATGAAGATCAATTTTGCTACGCAACTTGTCAATTCCAGTATGAACAATGTTTACATACTTTCGTGCCACCAAAGATCTTTCAACACACCTTGTCACATTTTGTTCAGAATTTCAGGAAAACAGACAGTTGAACATATTGTTTTGACATGCCTCAACCCTTTTAGCGTTGCTAAAAAAAATTTTACAATTACTTTATTTTTATAAAGATTCATTTGGAGATGGCTGCCTTTTTCGCCATCATAACACACCTAAAAGTCATACAAAAGTTCATTTAAAAAACAACATTGCGTCAAAAACTCAAACTGCAAATAGTTCAAGAACTGAGTACCGCCATGACACTTTTAATCTTTCAACATACCAAAAACATTTACCTCATGTTCATAGATATTGCTGTAAAAATGGTACCTTTGGGTAAATGTTTTTGGTCTGTTGATATAAAGCTTGGAAGTGTCATGGTGCCACATGTGATGGGAGTTGTTTACCATCGGACGTCTCCAGATTGATAGCAGAGTAAAATGTAAATATTTACAGGAACGTAATTTTAATGGAAAATATTAACCGAACCATTGTAAATATCTGTGAATGTTGCTTTTTTTCCGCCAATCCGTTTTACTTTTCAAATATCCATGAAAACGGATAAAATCAGTAAAAACGGCAGGCCTGGGACATGGTATTTTAGAGTACATTTTAATGGTTATAGTTTATACTTAGAACCATCATTAATTATAAGTATCATATTACCAAATTCTACTGAATGTTTCAATATCTCAGATGTCTTCTAGCCTAATAAAATGTTATAATAGCCCTAGTGTAACTTAACAAAAAAAGGACCACATGTTTAATCACTTTTTTACACCATCAAGTCTAAATTAAAACATGCATATCTTAAAGGATTACTCTTATGTTAGTTTATTTGACCCATCTCATGCGATAGACCTTGTTATTGTTAAAAAAATTAAATATGCTGATAGGTTAAAGATGTAAAGTACACCAAAATACTAATTTTTCAAATTGAATACCTATCTTCTGACCAGATATTGTCTCACTGATGTCTGAAACTTCTCTTCTCTGCTCAGTTAAGATTTCCATTAAGCCTGAAGCTGATACAATGTTACCATAGTTGACTTGTACCGAATTAACAGTTTAATGAAATTGCATGAAACAGTAGATTATTGTAAAAGAAACAATCCTGGAATGTTCAAGAGTACAAATAATTGAAGAGGTTTTGTGTTTTTAATTCTTTTAAACTACCAACCTACAAATTTTGTGGCTCATTGTAGTTGTAGAAATCTGAAACCTTATAAGTAATGAATTAAGTAACTTGCTGTACAGTCACACAATTATGCAATAAAAATAATAACAGTAAAAAAAAGTAATACACACTTTCTTACATCAAGTTCTGTTTCAGTATTAAATTAACATCACTGACTTTACTTGTAATGTAAGTATGCTCTGTTTGTTATCTAAATAAATTTGAAATAAGCAAAGCAAAGTAAAAAAAAAACTTTCAAATCATTACCAAGCACTTAAATTTAATATAAACCCATTTAACATTTCTAAAACATGCCACCTTATAAATGTATTGAAAAAATTACAAATAAAACCAATAAAGTTATTGCTGATTACATTAAAGAAGAACTATGCTAGCTAAAATTGTGACCATTTACTCCATTCGCTGAAAAGTAAATATCATCTTCATAATATTTTCAACCCTGTTTGTGATGCCACAGTTGATACAGGAGATTTCTGTGACTGTCATATCTTTTCCGTATGATGATGCATCATTGTTATAGAGGTACAAATTAAAAGAACCATTTATCAACTAACTGGCTTCTGCAACCTAAAAGTCTGTGCACTATTTTCTACATTACCCTAGCCGCTTTACACGTTGCTTTTATACACTAAGGGCGGAATTCATAGTGGTGATATAAGCAATACTTGAAAAAAGTACTGCTTATATGCATGCTTAAGTATGGCATTAAATTCATAGCGAACAAAAAGAGCACTGCTTATTAGGACTACTTCAAGTAATACTTCACGAAGCACTGCATCAAATAAGTACTGCTCAATACGAATTCACAGTCATGAAGTAAGTTTGCCTTGTTTCGCAAGTATTCATAATCAAATAAGACATGCTTATTCATTGATATAAGTAATACTTCATGAAGTCGGCTATCTAGGTGACTCAAGTACTGGTACGGTTTTGTTTGTTGTAAGGAATAGGTTGTGTAAGGTATTAATTCCCGTTAATTTTTCCATATATTAAATTAAAATTGAGAGAGTAAACAAATTCAATTTGGGGAAAAGAAACTAAACAAATCGTTGCCGCTTAGTTTTGTAAACAATACAGGCTACGTACATAACCTCTTCTGCAGCTAGCGTGTTGTTTCGCTACCACGTGGTTAACTTTACCCGCTTATAGATCACAGACACAAGATGGCCAATATAATTTAACAACACAAACATTCAAAACATATTTATGTAGTTGTAAATTCGTTTTTAATACATGTTCATATTTATGTTATTCAAGTTCACTATCAAATAAATTATAAATATCATCTTACGTATTAATTTCATTATTTTAATTGCATATATGGTTTGAAACGTGGGCATTTTTATTTTCAAACAAGTAAACTATGTATTTACAGCGGTATATTTGCTTGCGTTACATTGACACAAAATTCATCCTTTACTTTTTCAGATACTTCATCAAGTACAGCATGGCCAATATAAGTAGTGCTTGTTCAAGTATTACTTCGTCAAGTATAGGTTTATGAATTCATTGCTGGAATAAGTACTACTTGAATAATAAGCACTACTTTATAAAGTATTACTTATTCGCCAAACAAGCCTTCGACTATGAATCCCGCCCTAAGAATAGCAATGGCTTTGTCATATGTGAATGTTTAATGAATGAATTAAGGTTTTGGTTTAACGTCATGTCAACATCTAAGTCATTAAGTGACCCGCCTAGTCAGGGGTGTATTTGTGTTATGTGAGGCGGAATGTTAAGTGCAATGCTCGCTGGTGCTTCTAGCATGGTATTGTGTATAAGCACACGGCTGTGAATTGGTGCGCAGTCTTCTCGGGTTTAGAGTTTTAAGCGGTAAACATAACATTTTGTGACGGATAAATGAAAATAAAGGTGTAATGTAAGTCCCGTGAGTGTGTTCAAGAATCGATACCAGGTGTTTCATTGCTGTAATTTATTCTGAGAACTAACCATTTTCACTCTTCTGAAAATACACTTTAAAAAAAGTACAAAAACACTACTCATCCACCCTCAGCATATTCTTAAATGTTTTTCCCAAACAGATACCACTCTGATATCTTGAGCAGTTTTCATATCGCATGGTTTTTTTCTGAAGTTCTGTACAACATATGTGTGCCTGGGTATCCGGGGGGTCTTAATAGAGGTGATGAGGGGTGATGAGATGAGGATGGAGAATTATCTGATTGCATGGTGGAGGAAATGAGAGTACCCCAAGAAAACACACTTGTCTACACACCATGTCTACCACGTTTCCCACTTGCAAAACAATTTGGGTTTGACCCTATCATTTAGGGCCTAGAAATTTTCGCTAACCGCGAAATAATGCGAAATTCCAAACAATTTACCGTTATTCACGCAATTTAAGCAGAAATTGTGTATTCGCGAAATAATGACGAAATTAGTATATAAAGACATTTTACATTAAGTTTCGTTTACAGTGGCATTTTTATAATTAACTTGTAAAAAATATTTACATCTGTTATGGTATTTACTCCATTGTGTTATGAGTATTCTCCTTTCAATAATTCCATCCGCATTCCACATAACCTTGTTTTTGTTTACGTGCGGTGCAAATGATTCACAGCCATAGAAAAGACCACGTACGCAACAGTAAACATGCCATAAAATAAACGTAGCAACTAATCGATTGTTCTAGTATTGCCAACGTAGGAAACTAACACGTGGACTAAATGGGAGTTAAAAATGGCCGACTTGCACTCGCTTGCACTACCGACTATCGATCTATCAAAATGATTGCGGCCTACGTGACGTCTATGAGAATACGTAGCATTTTTATTTGGTTTTACTTCCTATTTCCTGCGATAACGATCTAACCACGTGAAGAGATTGTTATTATTGTATTTAAAGTTGTGTATTTTTGGTTGTATCGGCATCGTTAGTTTAAAACGCCGAAAGTAGTGACTGAATTTCATTGTGCCCGGGAATTTGAGAGTGACGGCTTTGACGTGTTTGATAAAGTAAATAAAATATTAATGTGTAGATATTGCAACATTAAAATTGAGTGGTCCCATAAAGATACATGTCTGAAGCACTGCCGTGACAGTGCAGTCCACAAACAAAAGAAGACAGCTGCCTTATCCCAAGCAAGCACAAGCAAACAACAGATCAGTGTTGGGGACAGCTTCCAGACCTTCAAGAAGAAGAAAGACGATAAAGACGTTTTTGTGACATCACTGACCAAAGCATTTATGGATGCAAACATTCCACTGGAAAAACTCTGCAACTCATCTATAAGAAACTTCGTGGAAATGTTTGTTCCAGGTGGGGGACAGTTGCCATGTGTGAAAACCATCCGAGAAAAATACATGCCTAAGATTCAAGAATCTGCTGAAGAGCAGTGGAAGAAATCAATTGCAGGGCAAGACATTACAATTTTATGCGATGAAACTACTGATAAAAAAGGGCAGTGTGTGTTTGTTGTGCTAATGAAAACTTTACAAGCTACAGACAAGCAAATTCTTCTAGTGGGTGGTGTTAAGGTTTTGGAAAACTCCAATGCAAGCGAGTGTTCACTAGCAATTTTGGAGGTACTATCAAAGTATGAGATTGAGCACACAAGGGTAACTGCAATTGTATGTGACAATGCACGCTACATGACTAAATGCGTAAATTCTCTCCAAGTAGTACTTTCATCTGAAGGCAAGGATGTCATTCATGTGCAGTGTTGGAGCCATAAACTAAACCTCATCCAAAACATTTGGCCCCAAACTCTCCCACAACTGAACGATTTCATCGCAAAAACCAAAAGTGCATTCCAAAACACTAGAAAACATAAATACAAATACTTGTGTTTTCTCAAAGAACGTTATCCTAGTGAAGAAAAACCCCATGTGTTGTTTCCCTCACCAGTTCTAACGAGGTGGAGCTCTTGGTTTGTGTCTGTGGCATATGTGAACGAGTATATGGATGACTGGGTGACTTACCTCAAATCATTGGATGATGAGTCAACTGTAGCCTTACAATATTTTGTAAGCTTACAAAAGGAACAGCTTGACGTTGTTCAGTGCCAAGCTGAATTTCATGTTGAGCATGGCTGTACTTTGGTGGATTTGACGAAATAACTCGAGGGTTCACACTACCCCATGTCTCACCTTGTCACTGGTAAGCTCTCTGATTTGTTGAGATCCTTTGAGCTAGTTAAAGGTTTTCAGTTTGGTTCGAGAACGAGTGTATCTCTGAAGGCACTGTCAGCAGTAAAACAGGGTTCTGTTAAAACCCAATTCCAGTTGTGTGGCTTGAAGTGCCACTCAAAATTGCTGAAACTGGTTGCTGAAGATCCAGCCAAAGTTGTTTTCAAGAGTCTAGGTCACCTGTTCAATCCCCGGGAAGTGATTTTGAAACAAGTTTGTGGTGACTTGGTAAAGACAGGGAAGTTGATACCTTTTGTTTCAAGTATTCCGGCAAAGGAATTCTTAGAAGGCTACTCAGCGTTCAAGCAAATCGTGACGGACAAAGTCAAACAGAGTGATAGTGGTGTAGACATTGTGCCGATACTATTGTCATTGAAACTTGATCATACAGCTTTTGCATGTAACGTCTTGAAAGCTGTATGGATTCCAGTTTCTAATGTTGATTCAGGAAGGACATTTTCAGCCTATTCCGATGTCTTTTCAGACAAAAGAAGAAGCTTGAAACCAGAAAATGTTGAACTCATGGTCTCGTTGTACTTCAATGAGAAGAATTTATAACATTGTTGAACTTTTCATTCATGGCATTTGTATGATAGTCCTACTCAATTTGTAATTTTGAATTTTGTTGTTCATAGAATGTTTTCAAATAAAAATATATATTTTTTTAATATGCTGTAAAGTCAGACTTTACTATTGTAAGTAATTAAGAATCAGAGATTAAAAATTCATTTTTATACAATTTAATTAATCACAGCCAATTATTATTGTTTGTACATGTTTTTTTCTTAAAATGTTTGATTTCTAATGTTAATTTTTATGACGAAATCAAGGGAGTTTTGTGACGAAATCAAGAAATTTGTATGACGAAATGTGCTGATTTTATTTACCATTAAAGTAGAGCCATATATATATATATATATATATATATATATATATATATATATATACTAGTTGCCCGACCCGGCTTCGCACGGTTGTATTAATTGGGGGGGGGGGGGGGGGAATGAGACCAAATTTCTTATTTATAGTTATAATAAATAAAATAAAATTAAAATTAATTAATTTTGACAAAAACTTTATACAATGCTTTGTAATGTACCGAAGAAGAAACGAATAGCACCGATGGTTTCCCGACTCTCGAGCACGCAACGTTGTCATGGAGACGAAGTACCCACTGTTTCCCGGGCTTAAACACCAATCAACATTGATAATCAGTTTATTATTAATTATAAATTATTAAGACCATTGATCGAAATAAAAACTATCCTATCTCTCAAGTTGGAAAAAATTTCACATAAATGCCAATTTTCATTGATATCGGTTGACTTGGTGAAGAGTGCACTGGAAACAAACACGTGGTAATTATGCTGTTAAAATGTAGCTTATATGACACGTTCGTAGATTTACCATAGCAGCGCCATCTATTGATTACTTACTCAACCCAGTCGAAAGGTATCGACATCTGTTAGAATCATTTGGAGTTAACAGATAATTGTGACTGTCAAATAATAACAGACAAATAAATAGCAATAAATTAAAATTGTGACTATAATTTGAGATTTAAACTATCCTATCTCTCAAGTTGGATCGAACTGCACATGGTGTGCGAATTTTATTATAATCGGTTAAGTGGTTTAGGAGTCCATTGAGGACAAACATTGTGACACGAGATTTATATATATTAAGATATATATATATGACGTTGATAAATTCCGACACCATTTGACCAATCACCATGAAAGTTGACACCACTGAGTTTTTTCATGGAGAAGGTTTTTATATTATCCATTTTGCTATAGCTCGCAAATAGACATGGTGGGTGAAGCAGAACCTGAATCACAGTCTCATCAGCGACATACTGTTAAATGTTGCAGGTTATACTTCCATTTCTCCAGTTTTGTAATCTTGTTTGTTTCTAGTAGTAAAGTTTGTGATTGACGTTCAGCCCGTTTCATATTTTGAGACTGGCAGTTTCAAGTAGTCATTTTTAGTGGGAAGATGATTGAGGAGAGTTAGGTTTGTTTTGGCAGATTACATAACATTTAGGGAGAAGAAATTAGTTTATTTTAATATTCTGTCTTTCATATTTCTTACGAACAAGAAAAATATTTTACAGAATTAAAAAAATGTGTTTTATATTCATTTTATATTTGTATATATAGGTATGGCATGATTTTTAAAGCTACTGTTATTATTAGTTTGTTTACATGTTTATGTGATACATGATGCTCTAAATGGATAATTAATTATAAGGACACAATGAATGTGGTGACACTGTCGTGTTGCAGCAACTTCTTCGAAGGATGACCTACATCGCCGTATTGGTGGCCGCTGCTCTAGCCACAACATGAAGGTGGTCTTCAAAGTATGCTGCCGGCCAGATCAAAACCAAAGTACGTTCATACAGTTTTCGGTGGTCATTACAAAGTCATAACTACATACATGTAAAACATGCATACATAAAAATATCTACAGTCGTATCTCGTCAACCACAGCTTCTTGAACCACAGATTTCAATTTTTGACCATTTCTTCAACCATTAATCAAATTGGTAGTGATAAACAATACACTTGAATTAATGTAATACCTTTAGGGTTTTTGTGGAATTTTCACTTCTATTTTAGCACCATCATAGATATGATAGAATGCCTCTGCATAAAATAGTTCTTTTGAATGACTTTATATAGTGCTACATGGATTTGTATTCTCTTTGCATTTCATTTTTATATCTTTGATCTTGTCTTTATCTACAACAATTTGAAAAAAATTCAACATTGCAGTCGAAATATCTTATGTGTGTCTACCATAGGCGTACACAGGATGTTTTCTGGGAGGTGTCGTTCCAGATTTTTTAGTAAAACCCCATAGAGGGGAAAAATTCATATTTACTATAATATATAAAAGACGATATACTTATCACTGGTAACTTTCCCCCCCATAATTTATTCAACAATGTGACCTATAAAAACAACAAATAGCATTAATTATTACTTAAAAATAAAAAACCAAACCAAAAAATTCAAAATTCTGTTAATCGAGAACTTGGGGAACATGTGTGATATTTTAGTTATGTTAGTTTATACAAGAAAAGGGGTCCTTGGCTAAACTAGCTAAATAAAAAAAAAACATTAAACTGGAATAAAACTTAACTTAGTAAAAAAAAATTTCAACCTTTAATTTTATTCCAATGAATTTATTTATTTCTTAAGTAAATATATAGAATCACAGTGAAGTTTATTTTTCAAAACTGGCCTATTATAGGTTTGTAGTTTGTACACAATTTTTCTTTCAATCCACGTAAGTATGTTTACATTACAATATTTAAATACCTACAACAGCCTTATTAAATTTTAAAAAAATTAAATAAAATAGGTAAACTACTATTACTACTGTTGCCAAAATAATTAATTTATTAACCTAACGGACGTAAGCACACACTTTACAAACGTATCCCTAATGTTCTATATTTAGTTTTTTGATTTATTGTGGCTTTTACACATCATACACAACACAACAACCTGTGTCCATCTTGACTTGACAGTGGTACCAACAGAGGCTATGCACTTTTACCATTATAGGCAATTATCCCTACTACCATACATAACACTCCTTTCCCCTACATCAAGTTCTCACACTCTACTATACACAATAACACACAGCACATGACACACAATCTCACATCACAAAGTCCTTAGTCCATGCTGGTTTCACTGATGCCCTGAGTGGCCTGCCTCCATCATACATCAAGTCTCCACTTGAACTTTTCCCCTGATTCACCCGTGGTGGGCTGAATCCTTTGACCCCAGCCTCCTCGTCCTGGACCGGAAGTGGTGGCAGCAGCCCTGGTGGCCGTGACAACTCTCGAGGCTGGCCAAAGTCTTTGACTCCAGCCTCCTCCCCACTGACTGGAAATGGCAATGCCTGTGCATTTCCCTTTACAGAACTCATTGTCGGTTCCGGCTGATCTGCCCCCTTTTCTTGTGCTTCCTGGGAGCCCCTCGCATCTGGAGGGAAATCCCTCTCACGTTCCACCGCTGATGGATACCTCGTTCGCAGCTGGTCGACATGCCGTCGCAGACTTTCTCCTCCACTTGTTAAAACAACATGATACTGGCCCCGTTACCACCACAACGGTGGCAGCTAACCATTTTTGTCCTCGTCCTGTATTCAGGGCATATACCAAATGGTTTAGTGCGAAACATCGTGGTTTGGCAGTCAATTTCTTGCTCTCCTCCTGCTTGTCCGTCATCTCCTGTACAAAGTCGGGGTGAACTCTATCCAAGCACGTCCGCAGATGTCTACCCATAAGTAGTTCCACCGGGTTCCGCCGGACTGGATCCTGTTTTGGAACAGGGCTTTACGTCTTGAGTCAGGAGCATTGTTTCTATTCGTTGGTGCAGGTGACTACCCTCTATTCGTTTAAGCATCTCCTTGGTGGTATAAACCATTCTCTCTGCCTGACCATTCGAGGATGGGTGGTACGGTGCTACTGTGACCAACCGAATGCCATTATTTCTGGCAAAGGAATTGAATTCTCCTGACATAAATGCAGTGCCATTGTCACTGACCAGCACATCTGGAATTCCATGTGTGGAAAATAGGGTACGTAATGCTGTAATGACACTCATTGCATTCGTGGAAGAGACCGGTGCGACCTCGAGCCATTTGAAAAACGAATCAACAACGACCAGGAACACCTGGCCATGCAGTGGACCAGCAAAATCCAGGTGTAGGCGAGACCAAGGCTGCTTGGCTCACTCCCATTGTTGGTTGGGTGCCTAGGGTGGTGCGTGACGTGACGTGACTGGCATGTGTCACACTGCTGGAATGTGTGCTCCACATCTGCATCGAGACCAGGCCACCACACATAAATCCTAGCTAATGCCTTTGTATTAACCATACCCTGATGACCCACATGCAAGGTTTTTAAAATCTCAGGTCGCCCGGCTGGCGGAATGACGACCCGGGAGCCCCACAAGAGGCACCCCCAGTGTACGGTCAGTGCATGTTGCCTCCTGACGAAGGGAACATATTCCTCCTGTTTGTCATGCGGCCAGCCCATCAAAGCCCAATGACAGACACGTGATAGGATCGGATCAGCTCGAATTGTCGCAGCGATATGACATGAGGTCAGAGGTGGCGCATTTAATGCTTCGAGAAGGACCTCCATCGGAGCCGGAACATCTACATCAGGGGTAGGCCGTGGGAGACGGCTGAATCCATCAGCATTTGCGATGTTGGAACCAGGCCTATAGCGCAGCTCAAAATCATAACCACTGAGGATGATACTCCAACGCAGCATGCGTGGTGAAATGATGTTTGGAGTTACCCGGTCTATCGTGAATAATCCAAGCAACGGCTTGTGATCTGTGTGGATCGCAAACCGCCGACCATATAAGAAGTCATGGAATTTTTTGACTCCAGCAATGATACTCAGTGCCTCTTTGTCAATCTGAGCATAATACCGCTCGGTGGAAGTCATTGTATGGGAGTAAAAAGAAAAAGGAATATCTTCACCTCGTGCGCTCGTCTGACTTAGAACAGCTCCCACTCCAAATTGAGATGCATCACACGTCAGAATTAGTGGTAGGTCAGGGTCATAATGAGCCAACAAGGAATCCGACGACATGAGGCGCTTGGTCGCGGCAAAAGCTGCTTCATGTCGCTGTGTCCACTCCCACTTCCCTGAACTGTGCAATAGATCATGCAAGGGTTCCGCCATATAGGCTTAATTCTTCAAGAAGGAATGATAAAAATTTAAGAGTCCAAGGTAGGCTTGTAGATCTTCCTTCTTTGACAGAGTGCATCGTGAATGGCACGAACCTTGTCCGGTGTGGGTCGTAACCCACTTTGGTCCACTACGAACCCTAAGAACGTTACCTCTGGTACTCCAAACTGACACTTTTCTGGTTTAACATGAATCCCAGCTTCCTGGAAACGCTGCAGTACCTGTCGAACCTTGCTACGCAAATCTTCTGCTGATGCACCCTTTACCAAAACGTCGTCGAAATATGGAACCACTCCATCTAGGCCAGATAATAACCCTTTCATAAACCGCTGGAAAATTCCAGGGGCAACACGTACGCCGAACTGCAGCCAATTAACCTGAAAAGCACCCTTGTGTGTGATGATTGTCTGAGCCTTTGCATCGTCTTCATCAACTACAAGCTGCTGAAATGCCTGTGCAAGATTGATCTTCGCAAAAGTGGTGCCCCCATTCAATTTGGTTAGCAGTTGGCATACAGGTGGAATGGAATACAAGTCCTGCTGTAATGCCTTGTTCAAGGTGCTCTTGTAGTCCCCACAAATTCTGACCTCCCCATTGTGCTTAATAACAACAACAATCGATGTCGCCCACTCAGCATGCTTAACCGGTGTATACACGCCCTGGGATACTAGCTTTTCTAACTCTTTTTCCACTCTTGGAACTGAACGAGGCTTAAGCTGTATAGGTCTGACTCCTGGGTCAAGCTGAAACGAATTAGGTCGCCCCTTGAACTTACCAAAATTTTTGCTGTACACCTCTGGAAATTCCTTGATAACGTCGTTACACGCTTCTGAGATACATAAATAACCAATAACTTCTATCCCCAAGGCGTGCATCCAATTTCTTCCAAGAAGGGAACGCTTCAATCCCTTAGCAATGATGAGGGGAAGTGTGCACTGTTGTGACCCATATTTTACCTGGACATTGCATGAGCCCATCATCTTAATTTCATTCTTACTGTAAACATGAAGTACACATGCTGCCATACTGAGTGTGGTAGGTGGGCAAGGGAATATCTTCTGATAGGTACATTCATCCACTATTGAGAGACCCGCACCAGTGTCCACTTCCATTTCAATTAACTGGCCATTTATAGCTTCAGACACTCCTATATTCCAAAGGTGATACACATTTGGTTCAAACATGTCGTTGACTATCGCGGGCTGTGGCGCATCCTGTACAGCATTCACCTTGACATTAGATTGCAACTGTGCTGCTTTAGTTCGACAGATTCTCTCAATATGCCCCTTCC
Source organism: Bacillus rossius redtenbacheri (assembly GCF_032445375.1). Lineage (NCBI taxonomy): Eukaryota > Metazoa > Arthropoda > Insecta > Phasmatodea > Bacillidae > Bacillus > Bacillus rossius. Next base: position 72,348,686 of record NC_086331.1, read on the forward strand.
TCTTACAGTAAAAACAATCACTATCCTTAAACCTACACGGAGGTTTGTGAAGATTTCCACAGCTTGAGCAAAGGACTACATGCTTAATAAAGTGTGCTTTGTTTCCACCAACCTGATCCAGTGCAGCCTGGAGAGGCATACGACTTAATTTATCTGTACTTATCACAGATGCAGAAGCCCCTCTGATTTCTCTGGAATTCTGGTAGGCAATTTCAGCAGCTAGGGCCTTTTCTTACGCCTGCGCAAATGAAAATGTAACTTCAGCTAACAGTCTGCGCTGCACTGCTTCGTCGCCTAACCCACACACAAAACGGTCCTGTAAGGTTAAGTCCAACCCTTCACCGAAATTGCAGTGTTCAGCCAAACTGCGCAGCTCCACCATAAATCAGCAATACTTTCACCGGTACGCTGACATCACTGATGAAACTTAAACCTTTGAAAAATTTCGTAAGGTTTTGGCGCAAAATGGTGCTTCAATAACGCGATGATTTCTGAATATGTTTTCATTGCTGGGTTCTCAGGTGATACGAGCAACCGTATTATTGCATACGTTTTTTGTCCACACACACACAAAAACACTGCCCGTTCTTCTCGGCTGCTGTAATCTCGTTCACCTCGATATAGAATTCCAAACGTTCTGCATACACATCCCATTCCTGCGTCCGACTCGCATCGAACTCCTCAATGTGGCCTAACAGGTTAGCCATGCCGATATTGATCCTAGACGAATTACTTGTACCAGTGTTATATATTTAGTTTTTCGATTTATTGTGGCTTGTTCACATCATACACAACACAACAACCCGTGTCCATCTTGACTTGACAGTGGTACCAACAGAGGCTATGCACATTTACCAATCTAGGCTATTATTCCTACTACCATACATAACACCTAATAAGTTGACTTTAGCAAGATAATAAAATTGATGTATAATTTGATTGTAATGGTGTTAACAACTAACAGTTGAAGTGCAGTAGAACAGAGTTAGAAAAAATAAGTTTTGAACCTCACCTGTCTTTCATGCACTGCAATTTAGAAATATTTTTAGCAAAGGTGAGCCAAAGATAGGCTCTGGACTGTACTATATGAATATGTATTAATATGTTAAATATGTGTGTTTGAATATGTACTTATGATCACAGGGCCAACATTTTTAACCTGTCGCTAGTAGAAGTTTAAAAATTTGTGGGCTCCACTTAATGACCTAGCAATGACTGTTCTACAGAATATAAACACCTACACATTGAGCTGAGGCTACTAAGCTACTGACTCAAACACAACTTCACACCGCGTCGCACTTAATGTGGTCTTTCATCTAAGGTGGGAATCTCAAGTTTCAGTTTTTAAATATATGTAACAGTCATTTAAAATTACGCATCTCGTGATAATCCAATGTTCTTCTTCATGTTATATGTACAGTATTTAAATGAATGCACCTGACTTCATATAATGATAAAAAACTTTCTTTCATGTTTTAACAATTTTATGGAGTTTTGTATCAAATTAAGTCACAGTGTTGCAATCACTACTGCTACCCAATGCTCAATTCTGTATAGCAAATCTTAAACTTAATCGAAAGTTGTACTGATTAAGTTCATAGACCAATCACCATTCGAGAATTTAAACTGACCAGTCATGAACCACCCGCTGTGGTTGAACTTTGTTTACGTTTGCTTACCAATTTGCTCGATGACTTTATCTTGCTTATTACTCGGTGCGAACTAACTTCAGACAATGAGCTTTGAATAATTTTTAACACGTGTAAAGTTAACTTTATTATTTATCCACATTTGTTGAAGTTACTCAAAATACTAAATACTAAATACAAAATACTAAAAACGCAGGGAGGGAAAAAGTGTTACAGTGAATCATAACTGAAAGCAAGACAAATTTAGAAACATTTTCCTCAGACTGGGAAAAAATCCTTGTTAAGCATTTGAGTGGATGAAGTATTATTACACACAGTTTTATATTTTCATGATACTCTATCATGTTGCAGTTGCCCATTCCATTAAGTAAATCTTCATAATTGCTTTTAAGAAAAATATTTTCTGGTTAGCCGAACACATTTTTAACACCATTCGGTGCTGTCATAACCTATTTATCACTGTTAAAAGTTAAATTAATTTTAAAATGTGGTTTTGTGTTGGTATATAATTGTGATACCCACTAAATTCAGATTCCCTTCATTGACTAACAGGTAAATTATTGAACACGAAATCTTCATGACTGTATGAGTTTTTACAACCTAATCACGCTTCGTGTTCTAAGTTATTTTCTGAGCGTTTAGCATACCTACTGTGCATGATGACTGACTAAGACATTAGCTATTAATAAGGATGCTGAGCAGGGACCCCAAAAAATGGTAACGCTCAAAATTGTAATTTTAAATTTTTTCACTAGTTTTCAACTTTTTTGTGAAGACATTGAGATTTGTGCAAAATACATCCATATTTCTTGTGTTGATCGATGCCATTTCTGAAAGCCTCACAAGGTACCTCATACATTTGTGACACAAAAAAAAAATTGCAAAACAAAGTATTTTGAAATCTCGAATATAGGATTTTTTTTTCTACAGCAGCACCAATCAATAGTATTTGATGGAAAAAAAAAAAGTGATATGTTGCTCCTTTGTGCTGTGTGTAGCAACACATATTTTATCTTCGTAACTAATTATTTTGTGAAAGAGTAAGATGGGATTGGTTACAAGTGAAACTCTTACACATTTTATTTTTTAACTTAGTGTTGCGCTGCATTTATTGGCATGAGATGTAAAATTTTAAAATGCTGTCATTTTTTAAGTTAAGATATGCAGTATGAATTTAAAAAAATTATATAAATAAGCATACTGGGACACCAGTACCCATTTTCTGCAAATCACTATCAACATTAGAGTGTATGTAGGTATGTACTATTTTGTTATTTTATAGACTTGTTTGTGCCAGTATTTTTACAGATAATTACATAGCTTGGTATTAAATATTTGTTCCTTGTAATTAGGTAAGTTTAGTAAAACATTATTACAATTATGTTGAAATCATCTCTTATATGAAAAATCAACACACCCTCTAAATTGGTTCAAATGACACTAATTTAGTAATTGATTTGTGAAATTTTCTGGATTAGTTAGTGCCATTTGCTTAGCGTAGTGCTTGTCCTTTAAGAAACCTCAGAATTAATGTTTCTATTAATGACTGGCCAAAATCATTACTATCATTTTTTTATTGTTAATCCTAACCATGCAGTTTACAGTAAAAAAGTATGTTTTGTTTGGGAGTATGAATTTTTTTCATAGATTTCATTTGATAATAATTTGGAATTACAATGAGTTCTATTGTCAACGTGTGTAAATTTTTTTTCTGTTATATTTTGCATTTCTTTTTGTATTAGGTTGGGCCTTACCTACTAAATTGAAGTAATACATCAAATCAAAACTCTAAGGAGCTGCCAACAAACTTACAGGAAATCATTTATTTGCTATACAAAGAATTAAAATTTAAAACATGAAAATGTGTTTATTTAAAGGAAATATGTACTGGCTGCCAATTTCTATTTCATAATATAATTGTGTGCGTCACACAATTATGGTGATAGGCCTATGTTGCTTTTTTGGTCATAGATTTCACTGTGGTAACTAATGCTAATGCTTTCAGAAATAAACAGTATTAACTTAAATTTTTAATTTCAGTAGATAGTCGAGGTGGCTTGTGTTTTAAAAAGGAAAGTTTTGGTGGAGTTTATGTTTTTGGTACTACATGGTATTTTGGGCTGCTGAACACGAATCTGAGGTTTTCCTACAAAAATGTTGACAGTAAATACTATTTTCACTAAAAGGTGTGAAAAATAGACTTTTTCTTGGGTTTTTCTTGAATAACTCTAAAACTAAGCATTTTACATGAAATTTAATCCTATATGAAACTAAAGAGGGTAAATTTATTTACATTTTATGTATTTTTATTTTCTCCGCCAACCGTTTAGCCGTGGGAGCACCGCTAAAAGGGGTGCCAAACCAAAAACTCCCAAAATCAGTATTAATGGCGATTTAACGCTGTAACTATCTTTCTTGTGCAAAAAATGACTACGTATGATATTACAGTTGGTTTTAGGATTATATTTATGTATATTAATATACATAATATATAGTAACTACATATTTCAGGTAGTCATTGAGTTTTTACGTGCCTACTTACTTAATGTATATCAGTGAGTGTGGAATCTTGTTAATAAATACGACTAGGCATTGCTGAAAGAATTATCATAGTAAAAATTTTGCTTAAGAGTAATAAAATTATTGCTAAAAGTAATTCAATTAAGTATATAGTTGTATGAAGTAGGAATTGAGTAGCTATGGTATTGATGTCCCGAAATTGGTATAATGCCCTGGCTGATCATTCACATCAGTAAAATAGGAACAGAAAGGGAATCAGTGGGTAATCACTTCGAATGTTGTGAGGTATACTATGTTTCTAGGTCTCTCTGGTACCAAGTAAATATCTATGTTTCATACCTTCAGTGGCTTCTCAAACATTGGTTACTCTCAACGTTTTTTTCAATTCTTTTGAAGGTCCTGGCTGATCAGGGACATCTAAATCTGCAAAACAAGATTAGAAGCGTGGAAATAGTAGAGGATTGCTTCCCATGAATAGTATTATGTTTCTGTAATAAAAATGATGTACTTATATGTTATATATTATTTCTCTAGCCCGTTTTTCTGTCGGTCCGCGAGATCTTCCTTATTCCTTTATCAAATTCCATGACTCACCCCTCATTTAAAGCTTATCGTGCCAGCTAATGACGAAAAATAGACCCACTGTCTAAAAATGTACCGCTTCTCTTATATTTGAGATTTAGAGTCATCTAAGAAGAGGTCCTTTAATGGATGCATCGATTTTTCAATACATATCGAATCGGATATCCACTTGAAACATCAGCGTTTACATATTTCTTTTTTAAATTGCACTCCCGTCATAATAAACAGAACTTACGATAAAGAAATCTTATAGGATCCTTCAACTTAACCAAAAAATTCTGCCAAAAAACCACTTAACCAAAACTTCTGGTACGTCAGACTTTTCTTATAAGTAAGTACTTTTGAAATTACTGTTGATATTTTATATCACAAACAACCTACAAACATCATATATGTTATTTCTCAAAGGTGTTTTTTTGTGAGAAAGACATATCTCCTTTAATTCTTCATCAAATATAATTATTAAATCATATTTTTAAGGCTTATGTTCCTCGCTATTGATGAAAAATAGATGAAATTTTAAAACTAATGTTTTAGTTCAAAAAATTATTAACCAACTTTTTTTATAAAAAAAAACATATTTTCATTGGAAATGCCATTTGTTGATGGCATTCGTAATGAAGATATATTCAACTAACATGTAGGAGGTGCCATCTATTAACAGTCTGTTTAACGTTGATCACGATTCTTTGCGAAATATTCACATGGGTCAGCTAGTATTCACCTTCATGCATTTCCATGCCCTAATCCTCTGGAACAACAGGCAGAAAGTCCATCTCCAGCTCGGCTTCTTCCTCCTCCTCGTCCACCAATATGATGTGCAAAATGCATAAAAGTATGAAAGAGAGAACATTATGCCTAAGTAGCATTATATAAGACCAGAGAAAAGTGGTGTAAAAAATTTTTAATGTTGGTGTTTGTCGACCAATTATGGCCAAAAATATATATGTCAAATCTTGAACTCAAAATATTTTTTTATTTGATAGTAAAAAATCTAAATTATATTTCTGGCTTTAGTGGTCATTGTCTAATAAAACTGTCATGTTTTAGAGGTTGAGTCTAATAAACTGTCTTGGTTTGGAGGTTCAGCTGCATTGACATAGTAGTAATGAGTACCAACGTTTCACTCTGCATTGCAGCAGGCATCTTCAGGGTTGAGAAATCTTCAGCTGTTATTTTATATTTTTTATTTGCCACTCACAGATTTTAAAACATAAACAACTAATTATATTTTTAATACTATTTATACCTCACATGTTTGTATTCTTAAGCCTTGTTTCTAGTTTTTTTTAAATATTTTATAGCGTTTTGCATTAACATCTGTATAGTAAATAAATTGTTGAACATATTTAGTCATGTCTTTAATGGTAGCAGTATTACATTTCAGTTGTGTCTGTTAACAGCTTGTATGAACTTGAAGTATGTTTATGTTTCCAGCTCAAATTAACCACCAGCCAAGCACCACATTTTCCACGACTGTGGCGAGCACTCCATCATCCTCATCGACAGCAGTCACGAAATCAACTTCGACCACTCCCAAATTTACGTCTTATAAGGAGTTGGACGTTCCAAACTACAATATCAAATCTACTACGAAAAAGACAAGTATGTTGTTTGACATAATAAATTTTAATAATGTAGTGTATTTTGCATAGTAAAATTGACATAACAGCTTACTTCAAAGCTGCAAAAAAAAATTTCTATTAAAACTTAGAGACATAAGGAAACTATGATCAGGATTACAAATCCTTTTCAGAAATTCTTCGATGAAACCACAAAAGCAGTGATGAACTAAAAAAAATCAAAAACATTGGACACAACAAAAGTAGACAAGAAAATAAGACACAGAAAACAACACAAAACACAAGGTTAAAATACCTTTTAGGTATGAAATATGTCCTTTTATTCAGTTAAGATGCTGCATTCAGCAAAATGTTGTAGTAGACTACTCACAAGGATTTATAATCCTGATATATGCTTTCTGGTAATATGCTTGTCCTTGTGTTTATATTTCTGTGTTGTTAATTTTTCTGATTGCTCTATGACTGCAATGTTTCTGTTGATTTCTATGTCTGTGTCATTGTTAATTTTTTTCTGTTGTTTTAGTTTGTTTGTGTAATCTTTTTGACAACAGAAAGTGTCCATATTAATTCAAATTATATACCTTATCATTGGCATTAACCTTCCAAGATTATGAAAATCTGCATTTTTTAGCTGGGAAAATGGCACCACATTTTTCTTTGTTTGCTACTTTATCGTAACATAATCTTAGATACTGTTATTGATAATTGTTTTCTTAAAGAAAGGACATCAAGTGTTTTTGTGTCAGTTTCCATCTTTTGGGTGGGACTACGTAATGTGGTGGTTGTTTCATAACATTTTTGCCCAAATATGAGAATTTTGTAATGCCATGTTAACACAATTTCGAACCAAATCTGGTCATGTGATTTGCTTGACAGATAGCAGACGAGAGTCAAACAGAAAGAGTTATATATTGTTCAAGTTTTTTTCCCCCGAGGCTCAATAAGATTCCAGTTTTCTTCCATCTCTCATCTGTCGATTGTGCAATGATACAACTGTCAGCCTAGTTTTTTTTTTTCTGGGTGTTTATTAAATCAAATTTAATTCCTAGGATTTTTTGAAACCCAAATCTACAGTACTGTTTTTCAAGTGTACCTACTTCAGCCAAAATTGTGACTTTCTAGAATGAAGGCTGCAGTGTCAGTACACTTAGTAAAGATTGGGTAACACTTTTATTTGGAGCAAATATGGTTGGTTCTGAAAATTTTCAAAGTTGAGATAACATTTTTCTGAATCAAATTGTGGGTTAATTCAAAATTATTTCTTAGTCCTTTCAGGTACAAGTTCATCTCTACAAGTAATATGTCATACTTTTAGAAAAAAAATTTCTGAATAAATGTTAGGCATTGATAGTTTTTTTTTATTACAGTTTAAGCAATGCCGAGGTGTGACTAAATGCATTATTGCCGTTTATTCATTACAGCTAAAAAAAATTTGTATTAAAATTTTAAAATTTGAATAAAAACAATTTAGTTTAATATAACATGCTTCCATTGCATGGAACCTGATAGAAACAGTATGTTGGAATAATTTTTGTTGTAAGACCAAGAAATGAACAAATAATGTGATAAGGGAAAGGTTGGTTTGACCCCATTCTCTTCAGTAAATAAAAACATTATTTTGAAGAAGGCTAAACTTTTCAAACACCTATAGCAAGTATGATAATCCACTGATGCATTCCTAAATGATGTCTGCAAACTGGCATAGATGTTTGAACTGAAAAACGTAAAGGAATAACTCATAACAAATGTGTGTGTTATTAGTGTGGAAAATGACGTATTACAGAGGTGTTGTTATAAATCAGATCGGCCTGGCTAAAAGATTACATGACTTGAATATTCACCAAATCATTTCAAAAAATAAATTCTGAAAATGTTTTTACATGTTTTGTATTTGATATTACTTTTGAATTTAGTTTTAAAAAAATTATTAAACAAAATTATTCGTAAAATTACTATGTACATTTATTTTTTGTTCACATAAAAACAAAACACCATGTGTTATTACTTAATGCACAACAGTTCGCCACATTTTCCATAGTAACAACACACATGAATTTTTCCTGCTCAAAAAATGTTTACTTCAGTAATTTTGAAGATCACGAAAACAAACTGAATACTCATATTAAATCTAATATCTAGGTGTTTATGTAAAAAAACCAAACACACAATTACAAATTTCACTTCTGATTGGTTGCACAAAAACCTGATAAATTAACCATGTCCCATGGAAGCAAATACCTTCTGTTTATGTCATCACAAGAATATATACAAAAAGTGCCAGAACATCTCTGTAACTAATGAACTGCCTTTCTGCCGGTGCCAGAGCATCGCACATATGTCTTTCCTTTACCAAAATGCTATCTAATTTTCTGTACATATTACAAACACACTATAAAATGAACACGAAAAAATTGGCTAAAAAATTACATGTCAATGAAATAAAATACTGAAAATCACACTTACATAAATATTTACTAGTGAACCTATATTTGGTAAAAACATATTTAAAGGGCTTTTATAGTAAACATATGTTAATATCAAAATTAATTAAAATAATATTAAAGTTAAAAAAAAAAATTTTAATAAAAATCTGGATCACTATGACTTTGAATATGTGTAAACTGTTGATCCATCTGATTAACTAAAACACGGCATTTATTCCTCTAGAATATGTGCTGGGGAGGGCAGGGTTTCAGAATGCTATAGTGTTACAAAAGAACCTCTATGATACGTTCCCATTTCTTACATTTTCCCTTGTCATACGCAAATTAATTTTGGTCCCGCCGAAAGTACTATATTTACAATGGTTTCCTTTCCCGGAACATACCCTAATAAAATCATTAATTTCCTGTTTTATACGTTTTTACGAAGCGGAAAAGTCCCAAAATTCACAAATGTTTTTTTATATTCCTCCTTACAAACTACGCTTTAATGCTTTTATTTTGAAAAACATCTATTGTTTACCTTTGCAAACTAAGAAAATAACTTTATTGTGCCATAGAAATGGATAGTATCAGGAAGACTGTGAACTTCGCATCTATGGCATCTATAGCATCTATGGCCAGCACCGAAGAAAGACTAGTGGCGCAAACTAGCAATGATTATGAAAATGGTCACGCTCTTTACCAAGGCACGGATCTCATATTTTATGCATTCATTAATCTTTGAACTGAATATACCCATTTGTTATTGTTTTCTTACGATCGGATTGTTTTGTATTCTACGTATCTAAGGTTAAAATTTTATTGAAAATTGTTCTGTTGCATAAAGTTGTTTGTAAAAACGCTTTAACGGCAATGGAGTCTAGTAGCAGGAAACGAAAACCGCTTACAATTGAGCAAAAGATGGACATCTTAAAAGAGTTGGATGCCCATGTCCGTACACGTGTGTCCTTGGCAAATAAACTTGGGATGCCGGTGTCGACGATTAACACGATCGCGAAAATGCGAGTGTTTATTGAAGACATTGCACAAAGAAATGGGCCAATGGTAAAAAAAATTATGGCCATCAAAATATCACCGTTTGAAGAACTTAACGATTTGGTGAAAGAATAATTTATTAACGTACGCGCGGCAGGTCTTCCCGCGGATGGTAAACTACTGCGAGAAAAAGCATTGCATGTAGCTTCCCGCCTAGGTATCCAGAATTTCACTGCTTCAAACGGCTGGATCGATCCTTTTAAAAAAGACACAACATTGTTTTCAACACTGTATGCAGGGAGAGTAGAAGTGTTAATCCTGATACTGTGGAACACTGGAAAGAGAAGCTACCATCTCTTGTGAGTGAGTATGAACCCTCACTTGTATAAATTGGAACAACATGTTGAAGAACTTGCATGTTGCAACAGAAAACAAACGAAAATTTCTTTTTTTTTTTTTTTGCAAGAAATAGCCTAATTTTTTTTCTCTATTTCTAATTTAGGCTTGGTGACTTTTTCACACACACACCCCCCACCATCCCACCAAAGAAAGGACTTCATAACACTTTGTAGGCCACCGTTTCTCATGTCAGCTTTACGTGATTATGTACTGTATTTTACATTTCTGGTGGTTTTATTGTATGTATATATAATGATGAATTCTTAGGTATCTTTCATTAATATAATGCAATTATTTACACATATGTATTTATGTTTAATCTGACATTGTGCTGGTATGCTAGATTGGAAAATTTTTTTATTATTCCCGTTCCCCGTTTCATACACTTTCCCGCATCATACACCATTTTTGTGCCCTCCGTTGAAAAGTGTATGACAGGGTTTCTACTGTACATATAAATTGTGGTTTGACAACTGAGCAGGCATAAAGGAGATTCAACAAGCTAAAAATTGTGTAATGTAACAGGCATTTATGACAATCTGCAATTTGTAATCATCAAAGATTTGTATTGATTCAGTTTGCAACAGTATAATGCATTATATTGTCACGTCTCACTTTCAGAGGGGGGGTTCAATTCTTCCAAAAATACAGCTCAGATAAATTATAAACTCAAAACCTTAACTAGCCGTAGAGCGTTTCACTGAGGATTGATCCTAGTAGGTGTATCCTTATACAAGAATAGAAAATCAGGATACTGAGAAAAAAATAAGAGAAACCTAAAAACAATAGAACAATCACATTTATTTATAACAATTAAATAGAGCTGACAAATGATGAGGCACATTCCAGGTACGCTATAAGCCTTAAATACCCAGACATAAAACAATAGACTTCAGATAAGATTCCCTTAGTAGTACTAACACATTAACATTATCCTAATAATTTCCTCCAGGCCACCCAGTGATACCAAACTTCATTAGTTCTTCCACAACTTCATTTTTAAAAATTATTAATAACATTCACTACTTCGAAACCGATTTTAAAAATTATTTAGTTTAAGTCTATAACGTCATCATAAACATGAAAAGACAAGGATCGTGATACAAACAAATTACCGAGTTTATACTTGAAAACAAACAGGGAACTGTAGAGCTTAACTAATTTCACGTGAATAACACCAAGTTTTTAAAACAAATTACTTAGGAGAGCAAATAATACACCAAACGAGAATTTTAAAGTTAACTACGAAGAAACAATGAAGGTTCGGAAGGCTAAGAGTCCGGCATC